>NW_009259121.1:95729-97292 GCF_000687185.1 Egretta garzetta | reverse complement strand
GGGAAGGGAAGGGAAGGGAAGGGAAGGGAAGGGAAGGGAAGGGAAGGGAAGGGAAGGGAAGGGAAGGGGGCTCAGAGGGAGAAATTTTAAACAAATGTAACCTGATTGTCTTCATTGGGGGTGTATCCTTATTTTCTCATTTGGGAGAATTTGATTTTAGAATTCGCAAAAATGCAGTGCTATTAGAATTTGGATAGGAAAAGTCACTCTCTCATTCCACAGGTAAATAAAACCATTCTTGAGGCATGTCTGTGAAATCTTTTGCAGAAGATTGCAAATGTTGCCATATGCATACTTTAAATTTGTACATATGCAAACTAAATCTAAACCAAAAGCTGCAGTGTCATGGCTGTGGTCTTCCTGTGCTAATGAAGCTATCTTGTGAGTGAGCTAGTCACCAGCTACTCATGTGAACTAGCACAACATTCTGTGTAGTCAGAAAAAGATCATTGAAGTCATGCTTGCAAATATCCTTTTCTATGAACATTGAGTGATTCAGTCCAGGGTTTATTCATGTTGATTTTAACAGCACACAGACAACTGCTTTGCCTACATTTGAACTCAACAGAAATAGTTTTAAGCTTTATCTCATCCTTGCTTTTTACTTTGTTGTGGGTGCCAATTATTACTGGTCAATTGCAATTATTGCAATTATTGTCAACTAAGAAAAAAACTAAGAGTGTGGTAGAAGAAGATCTTTTTGAAGTACTTCAATACTGTGATTAGTTTACTTTTAAACATTAAATATGTTTATCCTCTGCTGATGACTGAATATTTTAAAGTTTTTTTCAAGTCAGGTAGCAATAAAATCTCCTAAAGGAGCACTTTCCCTTGAGAGGGCTACACATTGTATAGATCCATACTGTTGGTAAGCCAGTGGTCCATCTTATTGGTAAACCAATGTTCCATGCTTAGAGATACTCAAAGTAACATTTATTTCATTGTTTAATTAAAGTTGAGAAGAATTAATTATTTTAATTAATGTTGTATTACTCTTTCTTCAGAAAAACTTTTGAACAATTATTTAGTATTTTAGCTCAGGAAGGTTACTCTCATTTGTAATTGTAACGGCATTTAACACACACTTGTTGATGTTAAATAATATTTTATTATACCATCACTTGTTTGTCCTATGGCATTTCACACATAATGTAGAAAATCTGGAAACGTAAAGCATTGTAAGGATTGACTGAGGAGCAGATCAACAATCATCTGAACACAAAAGCCACTATTATTAGCTGTGGAAAGCTGACTCTATGACTTCACCACTTTATAGCTGTCGTGGTTTAGCCCAGCTGGCAACTAAGCACCACGCAGCCGCTCGCTCACTCCTCCCCCCTCCTTCTGTGGGATGGGGGAATCGGAGAAAAGAAAAAAAAAAGTAAGACCCGTGGGTTGAGATAGAGACAGTTTAATAAGAGAGAAGAATAACAATAGTGATAATAATAATGGTAAGAGAATATACAGAATATATAAAACAAGTGATGCACAATGCAATTGCTCACCACCTGCTGACCGATGCCCAGCCTGTCCCGAGCAGCGATCACTCCCCTTGAGCCACGA
>NW_009259121.1:64279-95620 GCF_000687185.1 Egretta garzetta | reverse complement strand
TAGTACTAAATCCAAAACACAGCACTATGCTAGCTACTAGGAAGAAAATTAACTCTATCCCAGCTGAAACCAGGACAATAGCAATTAAAAATACAGTCCAAAACAAATGGCTCACTCAGATAACAGATCTACCCTGCAGGATGGGACATGGGGGAGTTGTCAGTGGCTATTGTCTGAGTCAATCAGATGGCAAATACAGCTGAGGAACATGGGAAAATGGGTCTAACGGCAGACCAAAATGGAGGCAGGGCAATTGTATCTTCATGTAGATCGAAGGAAATGCCAAACATAGGCAGCAGAGTTTGCATATGCATTTTTTTCATCAGTGAATACCCCGTGTGCAAATAAATCACATTTTGTTTTCAGAAAGATGCTTTCTAACCTTTGGAAACTCATACTGCTTGCAGACTTACGAGGGGCCATTTTTACAGGTGACAAGTCCTGAGGCTGGCTGATTCTTGAGTTTCAAAGCCTAAGAGGTATATGTTGAAAGCTCAGTTAAAGGATGTTTGCACTATGGACTTCTGACCCCAAAATAACAAGTGTAGAGGCCCAGTCCTTTGAAAAGCAAGTTTTCAAAAAAATCTGAACGAAGTATTTTGGCTAGCTTACCCACCGATCATGACAAAAGATTCTATTTGTCTCTTCATGAACGTATTAGAATGACCCGATACAAAACAGAAGATGGTTGCTATTTTGACACGTGCAAACCAAACAAGCTTTCTGTACGGGGCACCTTCTGTTGGATCAAGATTGATTTCTGCAGCTGCCTGCTGCAGAGGAAGAGAAACATTGCACCTGAACACTCTCAAACCATTTTCTGACTAAAGATGATGCTCTTTCCTCAACTTTCCAGGGCTTCCCAAAAAAGAATTGCTTGAAAAGACTTGAGGGGGACAAGAGAAAGGCAGAGAATACAAGTTTTAAGAGAAACTTTAAACCTGGAAGAGGCTTAGGTATTGCAGAGCTCAGCGCCTAGGCTGTGAGATGATCAATGTCTAAAATTATTCATAATTAATCAAGAGGTGAGACCAGATTATGTATACAATAAATACTGGGGGTGTATGTTTTGTTACAGGAATAGGGACCAGAGTCATCAAAGCTACTTCCCCACTTTTGCAGGCAGCCTGGAATAGATATGTTAATCCTTGTGCAATATTTAAAATACATCCTAAAAGTAATCAGATCTGATTAACCTTGAAATAAAATAATAAGTTGCTAAACAAGAACTCCCACTGTAGATCTTCCTCACAAATCATTGTTTTCTCTTATTCTGAAGCAGACATTTTTTCCGCAAATCTTGTGAAGCCAATGAGATATGTGAGCATTCAACAACCTTAAAATTAGGCCTATAACCCCCTTTTTGTCCACTTAATAATTGGCCTAAAATTCATGTTGACTGATATTTTTTAACCTTTTCCATTTTTTGTCCTTTCAAAATTTGCTTTTGGAGTATTAAATATCAGCTTCAGAAGATGTTGGATCAAGCCCCATTGCGTTTTTGGTTTTGCATTTAATATTACCTTGAATCTTAGAAGCTTCCTTCAATGTGAACCTCCAACTGATTCATAACAGCAAATAAATATTAAAAATCCCCTAGCGTCTCAAAATGATCAGCTTGCTTGACACTAGGTGGCAGACAAGGCAACCAGGACGATCCTTGAGGAAACTATCCCTACCTTTGTATTCTGGTATGGTTGCGTGGATCCTTCTAGTTTAATACCTCTTGACAGATAGGCAACAAAATCAAGGAGTTAGTACTGCAAATATGCTACTTGCAGTACAGGCTTCCTCCACACACTATTGACTGACTATACCTTTGAGTGTTTATGCATGTTTTTTGAAGAGTGAATAACACTTTGAGAAACCATTGGCTATAAAGCCATGAAAAATTATACATTGATTAAAAAAATGTGATTATGTTAGCAGTGTAATTATGAATATATACATGTATATACACATAAAAATATGTATTTCATACAAGAAAAAAAAGCTCAGCTAAAACTTATTGATATATAAATACATCTATATGTGTAGATATATGTATCATACATACCTATCTGTACATAGAGAGATGGTGTCTATATATCATGACTTATAGAAGTAGATTGTATTCTTGGCTTTACTGCAGATCTGCTCCGTCAATAATGTTCTCAGCTTCAGCCTTACAATCTGTGAAACAGAATATTACTTCCTTCTTTCCAGATCTGTAGACAAGTAAACTAATTAAAAATTATGAAATATATATGCTCAAAAATTTATATATTGATATATATATATATATATGGAGAAGTTTTAGCTGGGCTTTCTTCCATGTTTTCATTGAGTGAGCATACAATATTTTTCCTCTATGGCAGAGAAAATGTCTGCCTGTTGTTAATTTTTTTATTCCTTATCAAATTCCGAATTATGTGTTGAACATTGTGTAAAACCTGTTATTCCATGAAAATATACAGAAATTATATAATCAGTTCCTACTGAGCCAAGGAAGAACTTTGCTGTAAGCTTAGTAGAAATAATGGATTTGCTTAACATGAGTAAAAATCTAGAACAATCATGATTTTAGTGAACATATTATCAATGTTGATCAATTTATAAAGGAAAAATCTAAAAGTGACATTAATTTGATCCTTTCAGATTATTTTGGATTTTTTTTTCACACGAGGAATGCAAAGCCCATAATGTGATTTCCAGTTCTTTAGAAACTGTGTTGGGTGATAAACTTGTAATGAGAAAACAGACAAATTAAACTCTCTAAAAGGCTTGATCCTTCAATGGATATATATTTTTTTTAATGAGAAAAAAACCTGTAGGGTGAAACTTGAATTTTCTTACTCTCTTAGTTGTGAAGATAACTTCAATGTAAACTTATAAAATATCACATCCTTCTTAGCTGTCAGCAAAACCCACTGAAACTGCAGCAATGATAATTGAATTTATATAAAAGTTATCTATCTAAGTGATCTAGGACCTTTGGAAAAATATACATAAATAAATAGAGAATAATTTGTGTGGGCTTTTTTTTTTCAGACAGTTAAAACTGAAGATAGTTGGAAGTTATCTAAAAAATAATGCCTCTAATTTTCACTTCTAATCAACTGTTAAATATCAGGAATATTTTGAATGACAGTCCATAGATAAAATCACTGTGAAAGCTGGGTGAAACATAAACCAAAGAGGAATAGCAGGTTTTCTTATTGTTTAGTGTTATACATATCTGGACTGACCTCATTAGCAGAGACATCAATTACGCAAAGGTATTCATCCAGTGAGGCTGAATGTATTTGTTACATTCCGATGTTCATTCATTTAAAAATATGTCACATAAGGAAAAGGGCAGAAGCTCAGAATATACGTTCTTGAGTACTGGGCTCCTGCTGTGCAACTTGCAGGATTCAGTGCCTCTGTGTATGTGTATTTGTAGAACTCAATCCAGCCCCAGATGCAGCTCACTTTAATAGTACTGAATTAGTTATCTCCCCACCCAGGACAACTTTTCTCAATTTCCTCCTTAGTGCTGCAGGTGCCAACAATGTCATTGTCTTGCTTTCCAAACAGACTGTGCGCTTATGTTGCATTCATTTTGGCTTCCAAGTGGAAGTGGTACTAATGGGTTTCTTCAGCACTTACTCTAAAAACAATTTGTCTTGCTGGCAGTTTCAGATACTCAGGAATTCTATGTACTTGTCTTCACTTTGCAGATCATCTCTTTTTGGCACTTAAATATCACAGGAGGGACTTCCTGACTGGAGATAGCACTTACCGTATTACACGAGCTGTGCATTCTTTTTGGCTCTAGGGCTACGCATAGCGACAAGTGTTTGGCTCCAGCAGGCAAAACGAAAAAGAATAAATTATGTCAGCAGAAAAATTCAGGTCAATATAATTTTGAGCTGCAAGAATTCTCATGATTTTTACCACCCTGATGAGCTCCGTAGATCCCATATTTTGACTGTTGTGTGGTTGGGTTTTTTTTTTTTGGTAGTTTAGTCAAATATAATTACAATTTTAGCATAAGATCACTTTTCATTACAAATAAATACATGTTTATTTCATCTTATGAATATACTTCAGCTTCCAGTTCTGTCCTAAATATTTTTAACTATCATCCCTTTGTGAAAAAAACACAGACTTTAAAAAGAAGGCATTTTCTTTCAGATGTCATGTTTCCAATGAATACAAACCTAAAAAGAAGCAATAACACTGATTTTTACAATCAAAGTTTTCAATGCAGGTAATTATAATTTGATAGCACATCTTTTGAAACTATCTTTTTTTTTTTTTTTCCTGTGAAAGACAACCGTTTATTGTGATTGTTTCAGCAAGGAAATTAAGTACCTGCCTTATACTGAATATATAGATGAGCACTTTTTTTGAGACCCCTTGATTTGAGAGCACTCCTCAGTATTAATTTAAGTGGTCATGAGGGAAAGTAGAGGAAAAGGTCACAAAGTAGTATGCAAGGCATAGCAAAGCTTTCAACTTTTCCATTCCCTTCTTAGAAAGCTGAATGCCCAATAAAGCAGAAAAGAGAATTTATAAAGTGAATGGTGTGGATGCAACACCCCCTAAAAGAGCAAGCAAAAATTAGAGCTACAGAATGTGTAAAAACAAGGGATGGAAGAAGAAAAGCAAGAACCTTCCAAGGGAATATGATGACAGAATGCTGGATGTAAGGTCCAAATAAAGAATAAACCAGTACATATTAATTAAGAGTAAAATACTTACAGAATCAAAGAAATAATTTTAATCAGACTCAGAGGAAGAGATATTAAGTGGTTCTTTCACCTCCCTTTGTAGGTAAAACAATATAATATATGTTAGAGGTAGGAAATTATATTAGTAACAGTAATAATAATGAAAAATAAAAGTATGTTGTCATTATCTAAGTATGACATTTCAGTATCTACAGAGGGTAGCAGTACTGGAACGTAACTGCAGACATGTTGCAATGCAGAGATGAGACTGATTATGTATGTCTGGACTAGTACCTATGTGTCGTGTTGTCTCTCTCCATATGGTAAGATTTTGCTCCTTGGTAAACCCAGCCACTTGCTAGGAAAGGAATAGAAGGTGATACAATCACTGATGGGTGTATTGTGGAGACACCTTTTAAGTTACTTATTACATCCTCCTAGAGGGTAATTTCATAAAACATTGGTTGGTATATACTTAAAGTTGGTGTATACTTAAAATGTTAAACCACATACCATGAATTATTGCTGCAGCAATGCAGTGAATTTCACACAGGTAAAACTTCTTCAGCCACTATAGTATTTTAAAATTTGAATTAAGCTAGGAAATCAGTGTAATGATATTTCTGTTTCCCAGAAACCCTTCACTATGCCTCAAGAAGGTTCCTATTTTCATCTTGTTCATTCATTCCCTCAGTCCCTTAAAGGAATGTAGAATGGATTGTCCATTCAAAAAAGCTATGTGAACTCAGATTTTTGTATCTCTAAAAAAAAGTAAGTTCAGAACTTCACTTTCAGGGGGTAGTCAATCTTCATGCCTAGGATATATATCATAGCCTAAAAAACTTCTGGTCTCTACCGATCCAGTTTCAAGGAACTGAAAGGAATAGCAAATTTGGAAACCCTGGAAACCCTCTATTCTATTAGTACATCTTATTACTGAACAATAAGCAAACTTCTCAAAGTTAATTCTTCATTTCAGTATCCTTTTGCTTGGCATTATATTTAAGTGGTATTTTGTGGAATGGTTACTTAGGCCCAGCACAGATTTTTGTTTTCAGTACATATAACATACGCATTTGACAACACAAACAACAAAACAACATCAGCTGCAAATAGCAGTGTCTTCAAAAGTGGAGCTTCATAGTTTTGGGGTTTTTTTTAATAAACTGTGAATGAAGTGCAAATAAAAATAATTAATACCAGTGGAACTTGCAAGTACTATCATCTTTGTAGCAGTACTAGTCTTTCCTTCAAAGACTCAGTCAGGGAACTGCGAATTTCCGTTTTCAGTTGATTTAGGCAGAAAGTTTGAATGTATGAACTTCAGAAAGAAGACAGAAGTAAAAAAAAAACCCCAAATCTAACAGTTTATTAGGGATTATATTAGAGTTAGAATGCCTTATAAATACTTGTTTTAATATTTGCTGGTACTATGCCATGGTGACTACCAGCTCCTCCAAAAAATAAACAGAATAGATGAAAGTCAGAGTCATTATAGTTTTAATGGTTTACTTGGCTGAGTTTTGGTTTTGGGGTTTGGTTTTTGTTTTTTTTTCACATGGAAAGTATTACAAAATTATTTTGTAACTACAGACTCATTAACAAGTGCAACCTCCCTACTAAAAATATTTATTTGAATAGTTCTATTATGTATACCCCTTCTAAAATTTTCTAAGGACATTAGACATAAAATGTTTTAAAACATAAATTTTATTCATTTTACTCAAATGAACTGTTTCTGTCAGCTCTGCTTCAGTGCATCTTTCATGTACTGATGAATACATGAAATATTAAATGACCAGATATATTTTGACTTGATGTTTTATATCTGCAAAATGGAGATGTAAAGAAATTATATGTCTTGGATAAGATCACAGACAAAATCCTGACAGGCCAAGGAACAGTGTTCAGAACATACTTTGGTAAATCAACATGTTATTAATGTGTGTTTGAATGGCATGTGTACTTCACTGCATTTGTCAATTATTATTGTTGCTTTTTTACCAGCAGAACCCATATGTTATAGTAAATTATAAAGGATCATATGCATTTTTTTTGTTCCAGATGCCTACAACGTTTAACCACTTCCACTAAAAGGATCTGACTCCACATCAAAGTAAAGAATTCAGCTGTTTCTCAACTAAAAGTTGAGCCCAAGCATTAGGATGTTCTTATCCATTAATTAATTCCTTATTTACTCGCAGAAATTGCTTTTTTTTTGTTTCTGAATAATTTATTCTTTTTGTTTGTTTTGTCTTTGTTAGAAGACATTCAATTCTGCTTTTCTTTACCTTCCTCCTTCTCTGAAATCTTTTCGTTTCTTCATATTAGTCTTGTGACACAGAAGACATTTGCTATCCGACTCTTCAGTTGTCAGTCAATCCTTTTTCAGTTCCGTATCTTTAATCCTAAGAATTTATATTATTTCACTATTCTATTCTAATCTATTAATTCACTCAAAAGATAAAAACATACAGTGAAAATATGTAAAAAGAAAATTTAGTATCACATAGCTTTTAGTGGGTTTGTTGTGTATATTGTGTTTTTTAAGTCAGTTGTAGTTGTTGCCCAAAATGTTTCAGTGAAAGTTATTGGAGCAAAACAGTGAAAGAAAAATACAAGGTACATAATACAAGTCATGAATATTCTGAGCTCTGTCTCTGCTCACCTATAAAAAATATTTATACTGCATCCTAACGTATCTAAAACCAATGAAACAGCACAAGTAGTTTTCAGATTGGTTCTGAATTTTCTTTTAATATATTTAAGTTAGCCTGAAGATAGAACTTTGTTTATGTGATTTAATATTTATAAGGGCAAACTTATAAACTCACAAAGTAGTACATATTTACATCTCTAAGTAATTGCTCCCAGTAATTAGTTAATTGCATTACTAGGGATTGCAAAGTGTTCATTAAAAATATTTTCTGTACATCCAGGGATTTAAAAACTGAATCTGGACTTCATGTAGAAATAGTGTACCTATTATAAAATAATTATTCATAATTTATATGTACTTATTCTTTCTGCAGAAAACCTTTCTGATATCAAGTAGCTAAAACTAATTAGCTACCACAATATCTCTGTAGAATTTTTATTCTGTGCCTGCAAAGTTAACACTAGTGTAACAATATTGTTTAGACTCCTAGTTGCATTTTAAAGTTATTAGAAATAATATCAAGTGAAAGTTTGATAGCAATTTGAATGCCAGAAGCAGAGAAAAAAAAATATTTCTTCTGTTGAGAGGATACAGAGAGAATCTTGTACCTCTCACATTTATTCGAGGGCTTGCACAACAGGACAGAGGTAGAAAACGAAAATACTTTCTAAATTTTCTTACTGTTAATCCCACAGAATTTGTTTGGTATTATCTTTAAAAGCACTGATTACCATTCAGTATAGACAGAAGTTTAAGGTGTTACAAATGTCAGATTATTTTAATAATACAGTGACCTGTGTTTAAAGGTCTATACCTCTACAACTTGTGAGTGATTATAACAATTCATTGACAAAAAGCAGGTGATTACAGCAGGTATGAGGAGCATATATGTTAATATGGAGAAAAAGATGTTATGGTTTACTCAGAAAGTGGGAGGATTTCAATTTTTCTAAGGTAATTTTTTCTAAGTAAGGCTCTGATGCTGCATGTTCTGCCACAGTGCTAAAAATTATACCTTTTATTGAGGACAGGGGAGTCAGGTGGTTTAGTAAGTATACAGATCGAGATTCTAATCACGTGTAGAGTTGGTTATACATATCTTCCAAATCCACGCTGATAAGCTCCAACAAGCTTCTTTCAGGGATCAAAGCAGCTTTCAGGATTATGTATATCGCAACTGTTCGAGAAAGAATATTGTAACTATGAGCCAAGGTATGAAAAGAGTGACAAAGAACTTTTTGAAAGCTGTATTAGAATATTGCTTAACATTCAGATAAATATTTACAAACAAAGATCTGCCTAGGGGAAATCAAACAGAAATTAAAGTAAGGAACCACTGCAAAAAGAATATCATTTGTCCAAAGTAAATAATGCCTTGAATAAATAAAAAACCTCTAAAGCTCCCTTGAAAATAGAATGCAAACATGAAATGAAGGTACAAATATCACCCATAACCTTGGTTTTTTAACAAAAATACAAAGATTTTATTTCTCTAAGTTATACTGCCAGAAGTTGATAGGAAAAGAAATCATAGAGGTCATGTATCTTTTTGTTCTGTCTCACTGCCTTAAAGTATCCTAGCTGTCACCAACTACTGTATATAGAAATAAATGGCTGTTGCTAACATCATTCTGCTCCCTCCATCTCATTCAACAGTGACACTTCATTCTTATTTGGACCCATTCTGGAAAGCATCTGTTTGACCAGGTAGGTATGTAATGTCAGCTGAACAGCACAGAATGCACATTTTTGTTCTCCTTAGAATTCTGAAATATATTAATGGAATAGTATACTTCCAGTAATGAAACTAATACTGAGCAATATAGCATCAGAGCTGCAACTCTAAAACAAATTCCTGGTAACCATAGAGTTTAGATTGAATATTAGCAGTGCCCTGCATGACAGAAATACTGCAATGCTCATTTTGGCTGTTTTGAAAACAGAAAGAAATCCACTTAAGCTTTTAGAATTTTGGAATGCTCCTAAATATCTGCTTTTTAGGCATAGGCTAGTGAACTGAATTATGTCCTATACTTTACATAATTGTAGGTAATATCTCCTCAATGAAAGACAGGATGGTCCATAATTGTGCTTAATTTTTAGGAGAAAAGTACAGCAATGGAAAATTATGATGGCTTTGATTCAGCCCACTGGTTAAGATCCAAATATCGCTTTCTAAAAGCATGTTGAGGGTAGATCTAAAATGGAAGCAGGCTGCCTCACTGATGGATGTAGTTTTTAGGTAGCTGGAACTGGAGGCTAACTCTACACCTTGAATGGAAAATGCGAGTGTTTTTTGCCGTTTCGCGATGAAAATTTTCAGTTAGGAAAGAAGAGGCCTGGGTTCTTGTCCTTGTTGTTCCCTCTTGTGTTTCTGTCTTCATTATACAGTTAGTACACAATGTTCTGTGCTATGCTTCCTCCACATTAACATTAAGTCTTGGGTTTACTGGTGAGGTGTTGGTGTTTGGGAGGGGCTTGCAGGGGCAGCCTCTGTGAAGACACAGCTGGTTCCAGCTGGGTCCAATGGACCCACCACAGGGCACAGCTGAGCCCCTCAGCCAAAATGGTGACACCTCTGTGAAAACATGTTTAAGAAAGGGCAGAAAATGTTGAAAAGGGAGGAGGGAAGAAAAGAGTGAGAAACAGCAGTTTCTCACAGTGGTCAGAAAAAGAGGAGAAGGTGGTGCTCCACTGCAGTTGATATTCCCCTGCAGCCTGTGGAGGATCTGCGCCAGCACAGATGGATTTTCCTAGAGGACTGCACCCCAAGGTGGACCTGCACTGAAGCAGAAAATTGTAGGGAGGAAGGAGCAGCAGAGAGAGACTCTGACCATAACCCCCACTGATCGCCCCTGTGCTGCTCAGCATGGAGAGGAGTTGGGAGTGAAGGAGAGAGGTTGAGCCTGGAAAAGGGGTGCAAAAAGGTGTTATTTTAATGTCTGTTTTTTTTGTTCATATCAAAATCTATTTTTGCATAAATATTGTGAATATAATAAATGTAAATGCAAATTATTCTATTTATTTAAAAAAAAATCTACCTGCTCACACGTGGAAGTACTAACATTTGAGACAATTCTACCTGATTTAGACTGCAGGGAAAAAGAAATGTAACCAGTCTGAATGAAGACAAGTTCATCAGCATTTAACACCTCAAAATAAAAAATCTTTTATTCAGCTAATTGAAGTCAGTACAGGCTTTCTTAACTTTAAAGCACCTGAATTGCAGTTGGCTACTACCTTATACCTGCATGTATCAAATAAAGAAGACTTCTTAAAGATTTTTTTTTTTGGTTTTGCTAGGATTTCTTAATCTTCTTTTTCTTCAAGTTATCTCAGTAGTCTTTCTGTGGACTTTGCCAGATTGAATTTTTCTAGGTATTGGTCACAGAATTCCAGGTGAGGTCTCACTACTGACTTCTATGATAGTATTACTGTTTTTCTATCTCTACTAGAAATAGTTCTCCATCACATTTCCATGTCATGTTTTTTTTCTAATTTCAGAGTCATGTAAATATCTCATAGCAATGCAGTAATTGAACAATGCTTCCAGATCTTTCTCTTCTGTCATTTCCAAATTATGGCATATGATCTTGCAGCAGAATTTCTTAAATTATTCACCAAGTTTATGATTTCATACTCTTCACTATCATATTTCTGATGCCTAAAAACAGCTAGATTCAGAAATTTTCTCAGAAAGGCTCAATTCAACACTCCAGCCATAATTAATGCACACTGATCTTTTTCAGGTACCTCAGAAAATGCCAGTTCATTGTTTTCTTCATTAAAATTCATACACAGTATGAGGACACTTCCTTCTGAATCCTTTATATTTTACTCCATCCTTCATATTTAGTCCATTCTAAGTTACAGTTTTCAGATGTTTACATGTCTCTTTCAGTTTTAAACTGCTATTTCTTACCTGGACTTAAAACCCCTGTAGTTTCTTTAGAAAGTTGAGAGCAGAATAATACCTTTGTAATAAAAAGAAATCCCTAAATCTTATCAGACAGGATACATCTACACTCTGCCACTATCTTTCCCTTTAAAATTAGTGACTCCTAGTTCAGAATAAATCCTATTATTTGCTTAGGTAATTTCTTGATTTTAAAACATTATCATAGTTCATCCCTACAGATTCTTAAGTATTCCTAACAAATTACTGTGAACTATATTTGAAAATTGGTAGAATTGTGCAAAGCTACCAACACTGAAAAAAACTTAGGATGCAAGAATTGCTGATAATACAACATTTTCCACCTGGCATGTAGCAATCCAAGTATTATGATGGTTGCAGCTTTCCTAAAGAAATTATTTTATGTCTAGCACTTAGCCCTTAAGGTAGGGCCTAAGTCCCTAAGCCCTTAAAGGTGAATAATTTATTTATTCTGTAAAAGGTCTATTCACAAGTTACACTGAATTTCTTAAGCAAATTATTTAAGTCTGGGACACTGAAGCCTAGACCTTCGAAGGTACTAGGTTTCAGTGAGGCGTAATATTACTGCGGAACTGACTTTATCTGCAGCAAAAGTGGTTCTAATAATGTCTGTAAAATAAAGCCAGAGTTAAAAGTGTCAAAGGAAAGTGATACTTCAAAAAATGTAATTAAATGTGTAAAAATGAGGTATTAATTCTGACATTTGTGAACATCTTGAAAATACCTTTAATAGCTGAATGCTAATTACATTAATAACCTTGTTGTTCATACATTTTTTTCTGGAAGTACAATCTTTTAAAAAGGAAGATGTTTAAATGTATAATGCACAATTTTTATCTAGCTCCTTTGTAGTATTTATAAATCTGAAAGTATGCTACTTTTCATAAGTATTCGATTGTAACCAAGCTTCTTGTTTTGTTTTACCTGACTCTGCATCCTTATTAACATCTGCTCTCTAGATACTGTTTTCAACAACACTAACACTGGCTGTATTTTCTGATGGACTTCTAGTCTTATTTATTGCAGAACATTCTTCTATATACGGCCCATGTTTTATTCAATTCACAGTAGTAAAAACCTGCTCTGAACGTGTTTGTTACCAAGCTTGTTAATTTTACTTCTACAGCAGCCATAATGTTATGGTATTTGACTGCCTCATGACATATTATTGAATTCATTTTCAAAACAGATTGGAGAGGTGAAGAGATAGAATTATCCTCATTGTATGACTGGGACACTGAGATGCATTATCTGATAAATCTAAGACTGGTTTGAGTACCTAGAAACTTATTTTTAGGGTACTTAGCCCTTCAGTTTGAAATACTGTTCCCAGCATCTTCAACTGCAGCTGCAGGCATTCTGTGGTTCAGCCATTCATGGTATTAAGTACACCTCCAGAAAGGGAGGAATTCACAGCCTGCTGCATGAAAAAAGTTCGGTGTAAATGGTGTGATTTAACTGTTCTACCTTGTATTGCAAAGTTTTTTCATGGCTGGACTGTGACAAAATCAGGTAGAGGAGAACCTTGAGGAGAGTAGGTCTCCATGTTCCAAAAGACATCAAAGGCTCTCCATCTTTAAAGCTGAATTATTTATCATAGTGTCATGGTTTAACCCGGCTGGCAACTAAGCACCACACAGCCGCTCGCTCACTCCCCCCTCCCTCAGTGGGATGGGGGAGAGAATCGGAAAGAAAATAAAAGGTTAGAGCCGAGGGCTGAGATAAAGATAGTTTAATAAGAGAAAATAATAATAATAGTAATAATGAGAATGATAACAGAATATACAGAATATACAACATTATATGGTATGGAATAGCTCGTTGGACAGTTTGGGTTAGCTGTCCTAGCTGTGCTGTACTCCCAGCTTGTTATGCACCTGGCCGAGCAGGAGAAGCTCAAAAAGTCCTTGAGTAGTCTGAGCACTACTTGGCAACAACTGAAAACATCAGTGTGTTATCAACATTCTTCTGGTACTAAATCCAAAACACAGCACTATGCTAGCTACTGTGAAGAAAATTAACTCTATCCCAGCCGAAACCAGGACACATAGAGTCATAGAATGGTTTGGGTTGGAAGGGACCCCTAGAGGTCATTTACAATATAAAAATATATAAGTTGAAGCAAGGTAATCCTTTTTTTTTTTAAAAACCCAAAGAAACCACCCCAGTAAACCCAGACGTAGTCTGTTTCACACATCAGAATTACCCGAGAAGGTTTGAAACAATTCTCCCTTGCTCCCACTGTATCTTTTTTCCTAGCTTTTCTTTTTGATCAAATAACTCCACAAATTTTGGGTGAAGAAACTCCATGGATTCCTTCCAGGCCTTTAAGAAACCTTTTTCCTTGGCTTTTGTTTCTATGTAACAACAGGCCCTCTGCTTCTTGCAATGTCTCAGTCTCCCTAATCCTGTAGGCTCCCCTGTGCCTGCTTGCCACGCCTGGTATTTTTCAAGCTGACCAGATGCTCACCCTAATAGAGCAATCTTCCCTTCTCCATAAGCATTCCTTTTAACTAGGAAGGCAGCAGCCTGAACAAGTAGCCTTCTCCCCTGTTGTTCAACCATCTCCTATAAACTGAACCTGCAATGGGGTACACATGCGATGAACTATCATATTGTACAGTTCATCATACAACTGTAGAAATTGCAGTCTTCCTAGTCTTAGAGTGAGTGTTTCACCACAATGTTGTAAATAAAAATCTCTTTGGCTTTCACTGCAATATTGAAGAGTAGAGAGTCCCAGTTTGTTCCATTACAATTTGGTCATTAACCAAATTGCCTCTGTGCCTGCTCCCAGTTCTCTCTTCTAGCTCATCTTATTTTCTTATCCCCTTTATTCTTTCATCTAGGCTTTCTATGCCATCAGTTAGGGTTCACCCAAATACGTTGGCTCCTCACTAGTCATCTCCATTTCTTTTGTTGTTTATTGTCAGATCTTCCCTTGTCATTTCTGATTACCAGAACAAGTTCAGTGGTTTAGCTTTCTGTCCACCCACTGACCTCTTCTCTCTGTCTTTTAGTCTCATTCTCCTTCTTATGAGAAAGTAAGCTCTGAGACCAAAATTCCTTATCTATCACGTTCCTAGCTCCAGTTACGATGTCCTTCTATCTAACTTATTGAAAGTCTATTTCTGTCTCTGCATTGAAAAAGGCTACTTTTCTATTAGAGTCACCTAGGAAAGTGAAATTCCTGAATTTAGTACCAGTATGGCTGTCAGGAGTTCCAGGCAATAGTAGTTATCTGAGGAAAGATTCAGTTAATTCCACATAGCTTTTATTGTTAGCAGTTCTGTAATGATGAACATGTGAAAGCTTTTCAGAGGCTTATACCTTGAGCAAATATGAAGATTTTAATGGGATAACCACAGACAAGTTCTTGACAGACTTTAAAAAAATTTCTTTTCCAAAATATGTGTCATTGCAGATTTTTTGACACAAGGAAACTATATTTTATTTTGCTTTGTATTCTTTAGACACTTTCTTGGAAATAGCAGATCTGTTTGATTGAACATTTATGGTGGAAAAAAGGTGCAAATAAATCCATCCTGAGTTGTTCACCCAGTATGGAAAATTTGAGTTCAGACTGTTGAACCTGAGCAAAGTTATAATCAACTGAAAATATGAACCACTGGCCAACCTTAATAATAGGTGGTGCCAGCAGTCCTGCTTAAAACCTTTATGATGTTCTTGTTGTCATGGAAGCAACTGTTCCAACACAAATTCCCCTAAGACTTCATTCTTTGATAATAACAATAATATACTGCATTTAAATGTACTTGTGTATGACTCAGTTTCTCAGAGTGAGAACAGCAGTGCTTTAATTCTCACATTATCAGTGTAAAATGTCATAACTAGATGTATATTCTAGAGATAGATGTACTATAGAGTAAGATGTGAAGTATGGAGAAGTTGTAAAATCTCAATATAGGGTGGCTGTGAAATATGTAATACATACATATACATACATTACATTTTGTTAACACTGTGGCTTTACAAAACCAAAAAGAAACACAACTTCACAGGTATAGTTGCATTTAGTCCTACATTACTTTTCTGGTAAAGTATATTGGTTGCCGTTAGTTTTTGTGTAGAGACTGGTGTAGGCTGCAATCAGCTTATTCCCCTACTTCTGTATCTATGCAAAGGCACATTACGTCTTCTGGCACTTGGATAAAAAGCCATCTGTTTGCCTTTGAGGACTTAGGTGTTCCTGACACTCCTCTGAACAGTCATTGAACCAGAACTGTGGGAAAGGAGAGAAAGTTTGCCTGATAGGTAAAGAAGATAGAAAAACATGTGAAGGGTAAGTGAAACCGAGTTTAAATATAATAATACTTAAGATTTTTATTTCATTATTACTGCTTTAAAAAAAACCCCTTTTTTGATTTATAAAACCACCTGTTTTTATCTTTAAATATTCATTATTGTGTAACTCTATGCAATCATAAAAACAGTGAATACAGCAATGATGCAACTCAGTTTTCTATTTAGCTCTAATGTTTAACATTCCTTACATCATGCTGCTGACAGTAGAATTTACCTTTACTTGCCAGCAAAAGAGAAATAAAACCAATAAAACCAATATACATTGAATCCCTTGACTCCAAAAATTTTCATTTGGTTTCCAGCAGTGGTACGCATTGCTAGAACAGATTTGTTTTCACATAGGTACTCATTGCATCTTTTAGTATTACTTTTCTTCAGGAAGAAAAAAGGAAAAAAACCCCTTCCTCAGCATACATTCAGTGATGCTTTCTGTAAATGTCTACTCCTAATTTTCTGGGTTTTAAATTTCTGTTACTGCGAGTTACTGTAGCTATGAGACATATCTTGTTCTTTCTGTAGCAAAATTTGCTGCTATAATTTTTTAATTGTACTTTCAAGAAGTGGTTTCTGAACCCTTGTTCACTTTTCCTCATCAGGCTGCTAAAATCTTATTCCAGACCAAATGTCCACTGGATTTCATAGGTTTCTATTTTTACTAAGCTCAAAAAAAAAAAAAAAAAAAAACCAAAAAACCCCCAAAAAACCCCAACAAAAAAACCAATCTAATGCAAGGAAGCGGAGCCTCTACCTATAGTACTCAGGGATATTTCCATATTATTTTACAGAAAGGCAAATAAATTCACACTTTGATATTAACTGGAAAGTAGTCACCAATTTGATGGCTATTTGAACTGCTCTAAAAAATCTAGGGAGCTCCTAGGAACCCCAATCTACACTCAAGAGATGTCACATCTAGAGATGTCATAAAGAAGTTGTTCAAAGATCCATGCAGTTAAATCCCAAATGTCTTAGAGTTCTCAACATGATGCTTGTTGGGGGTGTCCAAAAAGGCTGCCCTTCCAGCAAGTAGGCTGGGGGTGGGCAAGAATTTGGGAGGAGACACTGCAAAGACAGTGGATCCCAACTGACCAAAGGGATATTCTGTACTGTATGACATCATGCTCAGCAATAAAAACTGGGGAGACAGTTTGCCAGGGCTGCTGGTTTTTGGGGACCGGGTGAGCATTGGTAAGGTCAATTTTTTTCTTTTTTTGCACCACTTGTTTTTTTTGGTTTTGTTTTTCTTTATTGGAGTGTTTTGTTTTATTTTGCTTTTACTTACTTATCTGTCTTTATCTCAACCCACGAGTTTTCTCATTTCTACCCTTCTGATTTTCTCCCCCATACCACAGAGGGGGGGAGTCAGTGAGTGGCTGTGTGGGGCTGAGCTGCCTATGAGGGTTAACCCACAACAGCTTAGTCAGATAATAGTTTGCATAAGCCTGCATTAGTTAATATTTTCACTACAGAAGTGTCTGGAAGTCCCTGCTAAGGTTGAGAATTCATAGGCTGGGTGACAGCAGAAGAACATAAGAGGGAGAAAGGATTTTGTGAAGGTATGTAGTGTACATAGTGCGGTTCTCAAACTTCACATTTCCATAATCACAGAATGATTGAAGTTGGAAGGAACCTCTGAAGGTCATCTGGTCCAACCCCCCTGCTCAAGCTGGGTCATCCAAGAGCTCGTTGCCCAGGACCATGTCCAGGATGCTTTTGAAAATCTCCAAGGATGGAGACTCCACAACCTCCATGGGCAACCTGTGCCAGTGCTCGGTCACAGTATCAAATAATATATGATATGTATCATATATTATAAGATCAGTTCTGTATACAAAAAATTGCTTCTTGAAGTCTTTCTGCATCAAATAACCACAAACAGAAGAACAAGGAGAGTCCCATATGAAAGATCCCTCAGGAAAAGAACAATTAACTGAACTCAGCAGGAGTTGAAGAAAGCAAAAATCACACTTTCCTTACCCTTAATCCTCCCTTTTTGTCCCTTTAACCTTTGTACTGATGCTGTAGAGCAAGGCAGCATCAGTTAACCTTTTCAGGCATGCTGCAGCACTCCCAGACTCCATTGCATTTTGTAAAACCTTCTTCCCAGACTAGTCTGTGTATCTCCAGCATACATTCCCGCCTTTCCCAAAATAATGTATGTATGGCAGAAGGTGAATTCTCCACGCAGAGAAATGATGCCTTAAAAAGCAGCACAGTACTGTCAGCTTTTATACACAAACGGTTATAGAGATTTTTTTCTTTTTTTTCCTTCTCCATGCTAACTGCAAACTGACATGGTGTGATCAGCTACTGGTTCAGTCTCCAAGCTCATTTAGCCCTTGGCATCTTTGTTCAAGCTGCAAGAGGAAAACATATTAATGTCAACTGCAATGCTGTTCTTGTGGTATGGTTATGTGCATATATATGCTAAGACTGGAACAATCCATAGCTTTCACAGAAATCACTGAACTATACTGGCTTTGATCGTGAACTAAAAGGTTATAGTACTGTGGTGCCTTCTGCTATCTCATTGCCAATTCCACTTTCCTATGTTTTCCTTGTGATTCAAGGTCTCATTTGAAAAAAACATTCTGTTTATCAATGGGTTTGACTTTTTCTTTCTAACCAGATTTACTGTTTTGCTTATACTTATCTTCCCTTGTTAGGAGGTTAGTAAAACACATCAGAAAACACACCAAGTAAGAAGCTGTTAGTGTAACAAGTGATCAAATGAAATTCATTATAGTAACAAGCTTCAGTTCTGCTTCCAGTTCCTCAAAATTTCTTCCAGTGTCTGCAGAAACGAAACTCAGATAGGAACTTAGTTTGCTGAAGCCTGCAGGTCTGCAGACAGGAACTTCTGCTGAGTCTGGAGTTCTTTATGTCTCTCAAAGGTTCTCTTATAGGAATGGATTACAGTAGACATGCAAGCTGAGTACGAGTTGATTCCTGTTATAAAAGAGGATTAAAAATGAGAGTGGCTTCAAAAGCTAGTGCCACCAGCAAAGTAAAACTGAAAAAGGAGCAAAGAAGCTGCTGTACAAATTGAAAAATCCATTGGATAATATTAGTTTTGATACTAGAGCATAGGTATCACACTTAACAAATTGCTCATTACCACTGACTTCTTGTAGCAAGGAGACTCTAGTGTACACAGTCTCTGGCCACTTTATTCACTCTTAACAAAGCTAGAAAAAACCTTAAATAAGCTGCTTTTGCTGCTGAAAAACAATTTGCCACAATATCAGCTGAAAAAAAAAGAAGATTCAATTCATTGGTACTGCAGTTATATGCTTGAACAACTTTTGGGGCAGAGGAATGCTGTGCATGAATTCAGAAACAAGTCAAAAATAGACAGGGCAGATGTTAAACTGACCTCTGCCCATTAGAATCTGATAGGTAGTTTGGTTTATCCTTTTTTGACCAGATAATATTGCCTCTAGGGAAATCATTATCAACAGTGCATCTTTAAGTCAGGTTTTGTCACACATTGGATATCTATACTTCTTTGGGGAAAAAATGAGTTCAGTTGAAAACCAAACCTGATTTTCATACTGCTGCTGGTGTATAACAATAAATAGAAGTTTATGCATAAATGTACATACATAAATATGCATTTGCACATAAATATAGATACGGTCCAGCTGTAAGAAATGACTTAGTAGATGTCTGAATTGTTATTTTTCAAATAATGTATCTTTCTTCTTTTCATAATACTTTTACTGACAGGTCTTCCTTCACATCATACTTCTAACACTGAGAACAGAAAACAAAATGGATTGCTGTTCTAATGAAAAAATATTTTATAGATTCTTTCCCCAGAACCTCCTTGGACTTGTGAATTAGCATCTGAATTGAATTATTGTTGGTGGTTCTCCACAGTTTTCGACCCTGAAATAAAGTACTGATGAGATGTGTTATGAGCTTTATTTGTCTGGCTGATGTCAAGCAATGTGTCTTGCATTTGCAATGCACAATAACAAAGCACTAGTGAAGACACATTTCCACAGCCTTGTGCAACCCTTGAAAAAAATCTGTTCTACTGTGTCCTCCACAAACTGAATTTCATCTTACCTACATTCATTTGTGGTGTATGAGAGGAGTAGGAGAGTTTTATTGTTCCTTACCGTTACAGATCTTGGAAATCAGGATCATTAATTCTCATAGTAATCTAAGGAAAACAAAGATAAAGACAAAAAGACATCAGTAGGGAATATTTCATGTTCTATGAATGAGATGGGATTTAAGGGCCTTTAACCTTCTACAAAGAGGGAACTTTAACGAGAAATCTAGGGCTGTTCAGCTAGAAGGGTGTCATCGATAAATAAAAACTAAAAAAACCCAAATATATCAATTTGTTCCTCAATGAAAAACAGCTCTTTTGAACTTTCAAAGTGTTGCGATAGGCACAGCATATGCAGGTTGGTTTTACACATCAGAGGAATGCAATGTAGTTGTCTGTCTGGAGCCATTAACAATATTCTCTGTTATCTGGCTCCATTTATCACTAATGGTATTTTTTTTAGATACAATTTTGCGTGGTCCTTCAGATACCAATACGGATCTCTAAGTGAATGAATTAGGCTAACAGACTATAATATTGGCTAGCTGTAACAGAATCTGCAATGTGAAGTTATATCTACTCATATTTTAATTTCTTCCACGAAACCCAATAAGATCAAACAAGTATACAACTAAGAGTTCATTTCATTCACAGTTAAATTATTACCTATTAAATGGAAAGCTAGATCTGATGTCTATGTCTGGGCTATAAGTGTATGCAGGACTCATTTAAATTACTTCATATACAGTATTTTCTGTACACTTGTATACCATATTCAAAGAAAGTGACAGTGGTTACTACAAAGTCCATCTTTTTCTTTCAGTGAGTTTAAGATCTTCCATTTTGCAGTTCACTTAGTAAATTTAGTTCATAAACTTCGTATCATCACTGTTGGGGACAAGACAGGATTTTTCGATGATATTTTTAGCCTATAAAAATATTTTTTGTGGGTTTGAGGAAGATGAAATCAAAAAAATAGGTAAAAGAAATAACTTACTAAATTTGGTCAGCAAATCTCATTTTTATTTTTTGTCTTCTGAGTGTAAAACAGCAAAAATGAAACCCACAGAAATACTAGGACTTGAAAGTCCTATCCTCCCTACACAAAAGCAGCAATGCAGATTTCATAATGAAACAAAATAAATGTATATGTCTATATATGCATTTATATACCTATTATGCTATACAATATAAAAACCACATGAATTTATCAATACGAATAGTTTATTTATAGTTCCTTATTCTATCTTGATCACACAGGATACAAAGACAAACCTTACCTTTAGTCAAAAATTGCTTTCTCTCTTTCTGATACACATATTTGTTAGGAAATTAAAATTGATATTTTATGTCAGAAAAGTGTTTATTGGTTCATAATTTTTTTAATTGTATTTTCTAGTTAATGTTTTTCTATTTTATTGTAACTGAGCAGGAGTTTCCATTTAATAATCCATAATGATACAGTAACCTAACTTTGTAAGTGGGTAGAATTAATGCAAGTCTGCAAGTTACTGTGAAATAATTTCTTCCTGTGTTTAGTAACTTCTATTTATTAGAATTAAATTTCAATTGCCATTATAGAAGTAAATTTCAGTTTCTCTGGAAATCTTATACAATTTCTGCAGTCTTGAGTAATCTGAATAATGTTGTGCTCCTAACAAATATCACCACCTTCTTCAACTACTTCTCTGTATCAGTACTGAGTATATCTAACAACCACATTCCTCATACAAAGCTTTGGGGAATCCAGTTATTATCTTTTTTTGTCATGGTGAAAACTGATAATTTATTCTTACACTTTATTTTCTATATTGAAATCTGTTTGTAATGCATCATAGTATTTTACTTTTCATGACATGATTAGGAAGTTTTAATAAAAGCTTCTGAGAAGGGCTTTGTTAAAAACTTCTTAAAGGTCAAAATGAATTATATGAACCTGTTCTCATTTATCCACTTCTTTACTAGATTTGGGGGGCTCAAATTTCCTTTGCAGAAACCATGCTGGTTTATCCTGCTCATAATGAGTTTATCGAGGTGGTTTGTAATTCAGTCATTAAATAACAATTTCAACCTATTTATCTGGAATGTCAAGGTGCAGCATGGACTCGCAATTCCCAGGAACTGCAGGCAATACCCACAGGGGCTGACAGGGCAGGGACCTCGCCAGCAAGGGCTCACCCTACCACCCACAGCAAGGGAGCAGGGCAGGCTAAGGGAGGGGGCAGCTGGGGGCTGCCCAGAGACCAGATAATCAAAGATGTCCACATTGAGGTTAAGCCAGGAAGTGATTCTATGGGTCATGGTTAGGATCTGAGTTGGTGGGGGTACATGGTCAGGCACAGAGGCATGGATGCAGTGCAGATGCAAAGGAGTTAAGTGGGGTGAAGAGCCTGAGTTTAAAAGCAGCTCCTAAAAGAGGGAGGTGTGGGGCCTCACTGGAACTTTTTCCAATTTCTTCAGAACAGTCCTTATCAGCTGGCCTTGAGTGCAGCCAGCTAGATGCCTAAAAGCGTATGAGTAAGCTAAGGACTCTGAAATAGAAATTAAGTAAGGCTTACCAGCCTATGTCAATGCAACCCAACCTTACATCTTTTCATTAAACTATATATTGGTATAAATACTTAGATTACTTTATTGAATGCTTATATGCATTTAAACCAAAAAAAGAGTAAAGGCTTGCTCTTAGGGAGAATGGTAAGAGGATTCCTGGGTGCATGGGAAATAATTTAATTATATTAATTAAAAAGGAAACAAAGACAGTCTAAGGAATACATCTGTGTAAAATGTAGAAATTTCATTTGATAGTACAGGCTGCAGAACCACTGCTGTCTTTACAATTCATTTTTTACTCTTTGCAACTTTTTATCTTGGTCTCTGTCCCACATTCCAGGGTAACAAAACAGCTAATAGTGAATTTCATTCTGCATTGATAGGGAAGCACCCTTGTAACCTCTGTTCAAAGACTAGCAATCCTCCCTGGCAACTGATTTATTAACATATAATTATCTGGAAAGGTTGACTGGGTGTTACCTGATGGTGATAATTTTGTGCAAGGGTAGTGAATGATTCTATGACTTAGATGAAAAGAGGAAGCCATGTATGATACTGTATTCTCTGAAAGACTGTCCTGAGTTCAGGAAAGCCTATGGGGAAAGAGAGAAAAAAAAAATCTGAATATTTTTCTGTTTGCAGACCTATGTTTGTCATTTTAGACACACAATATCTGCGTAAAGTTTGGGCATCTGTATCTATATCATAATATGTACCTCTGGAACGAAGAACTGTAAAAAAAGAGCACCTACAAAATTGGAGGTCTGAGAAAACCTTGTATTTAAATAACATGAATGATGTTGTTAGGGTGCAGTTCTGGAGGTAAAACCCACTTAGATCTGGAAGCACTATTCCTGAAAAGTTGTTTTGGTTTTGGTTTTTTCCCCCAGGAGTAAAACTAAACTGGAACTGTAACATGGATATAAAATATTCAGTTGCCCTTATGAATAGAACCTACAAAATTGGAATGAATGCTAAATCTATCTTTATCTAACAAGACGATTTCTATTACCAGAATTTAGGATGACTTCGAATTTGTGGAATAGGTTTCTCCTTCTCTCCCTTTATTGGAGATTTACTTTTTCATACTTGCTGCTGCCAGAAAACATAGCCTCTATAATCTTCCAATATGATGCAGTCTAGCTGTTCCTGTGTTATTCTGTCTTCTTAGGAGTTTCTCTTCTTTCATGATACACATGATATTTTACTCTTCTTTTATATTCTTCACTTGTGATGGAATTCCAAGGTAAGAAAAAGCATGTGGGATTCAAATCAAACTTAAGCTAATGGAGCATTTCTAACTTTGTCCTGATATATATGTAGTTTCTCCAGTGACACTCAACAATATTAATTCTTCTCCACTAAGGTTGGTTTTGCAGTTTTCCCAGGATCTATCTACATTGAGAAAGGGCTTATATTTACGCCTTGAAATCTAGTAGCTAGTGAACCATCCAAAAACTTACTTGGTATTTCAGCTCCCAGTGAAAAAAACTCTCTTAAACTAAGCAGAATGCAAGAATTTTCTGTGTCTCTTAGCACTTTCAGGGTGCAGGCTAACTTTCTATGACTTTGATGCATGTCACAAGATTTTCCTTTCTAATGAAGCGAGGTCACTCGAAGAAATTCTAGTAAATTAGACAGAGACAAGGGACATTTCCAGGCTCTGAAACTCTGCTATTCATGCTTTAAAATTCTTGGAATGATCCCTGAAATGCTGTTGCTCTGACATGTAGCACTTGCCCAAACAATTCCTGGGCACAGTTCTGAAGCTAACATAGGTCAGAGAAAAATCCTTGAATAGCAGTCACCAGTTTTGGAGAGTAAAAAAGTTGAAAGTATGAATCTGAGATGTTTCCCTGGCTGGTCTCAGTGTCAGAAAATGGTCCCAGCCATGTTTAACTTGGTAGCATAGACATAACATCACCTCTGTGTCTTGAATACCAGCAAACACCTGCTGGTGTCTGGCTGTCAAAAATGTTTCATGTAACTACATTTTAGGATTGTCTACTAAAAGGCAAGAAATAGAATGCTTAAGATTTAACCAATTAACACTTAAGCACATAAGACAGCTGAATTAATATGAATGCAAAATGTTTTTTTCCCCTCAAGGTTCATGTGACAAACTGGTATACATTTCACTGGACTTGGAGAAGATGATTGTATCAGCCACACAGTCCTTCAATCTTTGTAAAAGTTTCCAAATCTGAATGTCTTTGTAATTAATTTCTCACTCTGGAAGTTACTTAGGTTAGTAACAGTTTTCTCTCCCTTTCGTCTTTATTTGTTATGATATACCAAATAAGAAGGTGTTCAGCTGTATTTCCAACAAACCATAGTTTTCTACCTTTTGATTTGAAAATACTAATTACATCATGAATGGAATGAACAATTTTAATATGAAGTTTATGACAGATAGTTAATGACAGCCTATGCTTAGCTGAGCTATTTACAAGTTACAAAGTCATTGTGAGACACAATGCTCTTCCTCACCTGGAAATGTTCAAACCCTACTGTGACATTTTGTCACATGCAGACTTCATAGTTCACATTCACAAGATCTGTTAATCATACTTCTAACAGTTGCATCTATAAGTTAACTTAATATATCTCAGAAAAGACCAGAGATAATGGTAACCATTATATTGATACAATAATGATTTAAGGAGTTTAACCCTTTTTGAGGGACACAATTAAAAATTACTACTTTGTTTAACTAATCATCTCTAGTAGAAGAACAGAATTCTGATTTTTCTTTACATGCTTTCTAGATACCTAGTTGCAATTTAATTGTTAATAAGCAGCTTCTATATTTATATTTGCTTGTGTGCTTATGTACCATCCTTGTGACATGAATCAAGCTATATGTTAGGCTTTGATATTTTTTCTCTTTAATTTCTTCATAAAGCAAAACAAATGATTCATAATAATAGTAATTATTGAACATTTCTTTCCTCTTCTCTTGAAAAAATCAAAGCTATTTACAAAGAATGAAATTTTGTTTTCTTTCTTTAATCTCTGGTGGAAAAATCTGTTCATAATTAACTAAAATGTGTCATATTGTCAGGAATAGAAAACAGATTGATGCTACTTGTCTGACCAAGTAGAACTTGCAGCTGAATTTCATAAACCTGAATACTGTTGTGGAGTTGGACACTACACATTTGGATTACAGCTAATTATTATATAAATATCACTACCTTCCCCATTTATACAGGTTAGAGCACCTTAAATGTAAGAGATGCAATTTAAGTTCTTTCTTTTACCGGTGAAGAATTTAATCAGTTACTAGCAGAATTCTCTTGGCAGTATATGCATAACCACCCGATTTAAGTGGAACTCACCCATTTGCTCCTGTCTTGCATTAAATAATTAAACACTGATTGACCCACAGCAGAAGATGAAAAGTGAGTGTTATTCTCTAGACTTCTTTTTAGACTATTTTCTGGCTGACTTTCAGTCACTTCGCAAATGAAAAAATAACATAAAAAGACAAATAGTTGGAAGATTATATTCTGAAGGGACGTGACTCTCTCTGACTTTTGTCCAATGACTGCTTAATGCCAAATACATAAAGAACAAGGACTCATATCCTGTCTCTCCACTCATAACTGAGTTACCTGAAAGTAAACTGCATAGTCAGACTTCTGCTTATATATCTGTCTATAGATCTTCTATTCCTTTCAATATACTGACACAGGTTTGAGAAAATGATGACCTTGTTTCTTACCACAAGTATAGCAGTAGATGGAGCACTGGTGAGAAGTCCATGGGTTTGAATTTTCTTAGTTCAAGGAAAACCTGAATTCCCTTTGATACAGCTTCCTAACTATTGGTTTATCAAATAAATAGGGATAACCATGTCACCAAAGCACTGACTAGGATCCTCAAGTAAGAGGAAACCAACTTTACTCGACAGATGAATACGTAAACATGGAACTTTTGAAAAACATAGTTTGTAGTTTGTTATTTCAGTTCTGCCTGAATCACACCCTGTGTAACTAAATCCCTAATTTCTTTTATGTATCTAGGTCTAATTTTTCAAAAATGCAATACTGATGACAACATATATACCTGCATTTCTTTGCTAAATTTTACTGCACATACTCTCAAATTATCTAGTTAGGACATTTTATAGATTAAAAAAAAAATCAGTAAGAAATGTGCAATTCTGTGATGCATATGATTTTAGTGTTTTGTGCACTTCTATTTCTTCAATGAATTATCCTCTTGACAGTCCTTTTCATAAATTAGATTTATTAAATGATATGCTTAATACATGTTACAGTCTCACTGACATTGTTTTGCATTTAAAATTCAGATAAATTGTATCAGCTACTGCAAACATCTTCAAATAATGGTTGAACAACTGATACTAATCTTTTGTATATGAACTGACCATCAATTACACAGATTGTTCACTCATGAGAGAGGGCTAGTTAATTTGTAAGACTAATTATTCTGTCTTCAGACCGGGAGAGTTAATCTCTTCACCAAACCTTCAAATGTTGTTATACTGTTATACAAAATAAAATTTAGCAATTAGTACACTGTGTGAGGTAAGAGGTCCATATCATTATATATTTCTGTATGAGAAGAAGCAATCTCTCTGAATTAATCAAATGAGCTAACAAATTACTATGGATAATTACAGGCATCTAGAGATGTGAGACTGCTAGCAATCAGACACTTGTAACACTAAGAGAATAATTACATCTTGTGGTTTGCCTTGGAAAGGATCAAAAAATATTCTACCAAACTGTAGCAGTCTGGATTATTTTCCTGCTCATCAATGATCATTTGGGGGGCAAGGGAAATGAAATGTTTCACTAGTCTTTCTAAAAGACTACAAAGTATTTTCTAACAAGGTATCATTTCATGAATATGACAAAGAAATTAATAAATTAAAAAATAGAAGGAAATGTGAGTACTCTTCATTAGTTCAGCTTAAATGCTAAACTGCCTATAAAGAGGGTTTATGATAAAATAGGGTGACCTAGAACTGAAAGAGATTAAGAGACACTCATGTAATGCTCTATCTGGCTAAACTGCAGATTTGGTAAATTCCAGATTTGATAATATAGTTAGAAGGGTATCTGTTTATCCAACCATTCTAGATTGATCAGGAAGAGGTTTTCCTTGAGCAATAAGTGGCTGGTGCCAATAACTGATTCTGTTTGTTCTGAATGAAATTGTAGATCAAAGTTAGCCTTATCTGACTCAGTCACGGGGCTTGCCTACCCTGTTCACAACTTCCTCACCTGTTTGTTGAGAAATCTCTCCCTCCACCATCACTCATAGTTTAAAGCTCTCTTTACCAGGTTGGCCAAACCATTGGCCAAAATATTTTTTCCCTGCTTAGTCAGGTGGATCCCACCTCTTCCAAAGAGCTGTTGACCTTCAAAGAAAGTCCCATGGTCACTGAAATGGAAACTCTGCTGCCAACACCAGCTGTGCAACCTATTGTTGACAAGTAGGATCCACGGTCCTCCTCAGGCCCTTCCCCCTCACCAGCAGGATGAAGAACAACACCTGAGGTCCCATGCCCTTGACCACTGTTCCCAGACCCAGGTAGTCACTTTTGGTACTTTCCAGGTCCCCCCTGGCATTAGTGCCTAAGAGGAACAGCAGTAAGGGGTAATAGAGAGTTACAGTCTCTCCATATGATTCCCTGGCAAGCAGCAAACCTGACATGTTCTGAAGATGTCTCCATAACACATATCTCAGGAACGTGTCTGAAACCTCTGGCAGAATTTTTTTGACTTTTGAACTCACGCCACTGAGGGCATTTCCAGACCTCTTTTGCTTGTGTTTTAAAAAGGTAACCATAGCTGTATTTTCTTAAATGCATAATCCTTTTTGTGATGGGCTTTCTTTGGCACCATCTACCTAACATTGATGCTTAGTTTAGTTTCTGGTTTCCACTGGCCTTGGGTGCATGACTGATAATCAGACCGTTTTTCTGAACAAAAATAAAAGAGCAATGACCATCTGAAAAGAAGCTTATATCTCAAACAGGAGGTTTCATCTACAGAAGTTAGGTAGCTGCTGAACAGAATTTTTATGGAGCAATGATTCTGGAATTGAGCTGTCACTAGGTAATTGACTAAGACTTGTTTCAGACTTGATGTCACCACTTCACAGGTATTTCTTAAATTGGCTATTTGTAAGTAAGATACATTCTTGTAGCAACATGACTGACAGAAAATATGTATTTTGAGAAAGTTTAAAATATCAAAAATAGATGGCTTATATATTCCCCTACAACTACAAAGGTTTGACTATACATACTACTGTAATGTAAGTCCTTCACGGCACTTAACGTGAATGATTGTAAGAGGTACCTTTCCTGTTCATTAATTACACAGGTATCCAAAAGCAGAATATTATGGCTATTTTTTATTTGTTTCAGTAGTTAAATAAAACAAAATCCAGAAAGACTTTCAAATAACTTCTTTTTTCTCACTCAAAATTCCTTCATTTGAAGACATTGTTTTATATTAGAGACTTTCTTAAGCTTGAATTTACTTTCAAAATTCCCTAGTCATAATGACAGATTCAATGAATATTCATCCGATAGTAATTCTCTGTTACATCACAAAGTTGAGTTATTCTTGTAAATATGTGGTACCTGGAATACAAATAGAGCCTGGATGGAGACTTCTTCCTCTCTCTGATAAGAAAAACAGAAAACTAACAAAAATTGCTATCAGACCATATGTAGAGTCTGTGAGGGTCAATGGGGAAGAAGATATCTAAGCGCAGATGTTCCTCAGTCTAGTGACCACATACATTATATACTTGTGAAGTTGTACTTGTATGCATTTTAACTTTGTAAGTAGAGAACTAGATTTATACCATTCCTTCTTTGTATGCTTTTGGAGGACTCTAAACCTGTGTGTATTGTTTCTGAAGTGAATGCACTATTCTGTATCACAGTGATTTTAGACATATTTATAGTTAAGTATTTATACTGAGTTAATTTTGAAAGGAAATCAGCAGACATTGTTTTAGAATGTCTTATATTTCAGTGGTATTTATAGGTATTCAATTATCTCTAGGACAAATAAAACTTTATTTGAATCCAAATTTTTCCCATCTTAGATAATTGTTAGGATATACAGTACAAGGAACCTGCTTTAGCTCTCTTATCTCAAAAATAATTTTGTGACTTTGAGCAATAGATGGCAAAATGTGTCACCCCACTCCTTGGACAAGGATTTGGTTTTTTTCCATTTGTCTTCTCGTTTTGTGTTTAATACATTAGGCAGTTTTCTAAACAACATATATGTTGTCCATATAAATCGTACAGCAAAACTGACTGCCTAACTCAGACCAAAGGATTCTACCAGGTATTGGCGCATGTAGGAGTCAAACATTACAATGTTTAGTTGCTGTACCCATTCATCTACTTTGGGGCATTACTAGAATGTCCTCTGCCAGCTGAATATGTGCTTACATATTAAGGTAATAAATTATTCATATGTTCCTCTGTTTAAATCCTCTGAATGGCTCAGTGAAGAAGGTATTCTTATATATGTCTGATATCAGAACGAATTCACTGGAAACGTGTATTTGTGACTATTCTCTTTAAAAATATGTTTTCTTTTAAGAGATTATTTTATAATGTAGTTCTCCGAAAGACGACTGCCTTATTACATAGTAACTGGACTGATAGAAAACTGTTTCAGAATGTGCTAGTGCCAGACCACTGACCTTTTCAGAGTGAAGAAATTCAGAAATCCAGATTCACTTTCATCCCCAACTTAATGCTTTAATCAATAGCCTATAGTCTGGGACAATTCTGAAATGGAAGAAGAGAGAGAAGTGTGAAAAGGAGGGTGGTTTCCATCCCTCCTGTTTGATCTGTCATTAGATAGTTAAGATTATAAGATTTATGGGGAAGAATGAGAAGGAGACATGAAGTGAGAAAAAGAGAAAATAGACATAAACAAGTATGATTCTGTAAACTAGTGGCTTTTTGGACCTGAGTTATTATCTTTGCTGCTAGGATTCTTTCTGAATTTTATTTAATGACTTTTTTTAAAAAAGATAATATTAGGAAAATATTTTTTGCACTGAATTCTGTCTCAGATGCCTAAGTTTTGGAATTAACTAGAGTTCCATTTAGCTTTTTCTACATAATGTGGATGGCTTCACATGCTGTCTTCACATTAATTTACGACACCTCTCTCTGTGAGCAATTTGGGGACTTGTTTCTAAATCAGCATGTTTTGAATCAACATGTTTTCCTGAATGCTGTTTGCTTGTTTGAAGTGGTTCTCAGCCACCAGCTTTTTATCACTTTGTCTAGGGATAAGGCTCTGAAAAATTCTCATGCCAAACAGAAGCAGGGTCCCACCTCTAAAAAAGAAGGATCAAAGAAGATCACTGATCTTATGCTACTAAAGAACTAGTGTCTACATTTCTGTGGACTGGATTCAGATTTTGAACTGCATGTAATATTCCAGGTGATAGATAGTCCTGCATTTTGAGCTTGGGATGAAGTTGTTAGCTTTAGGCCCTTGGCAGAATCCACAGAATGACTCCCTTCTGGAAAGCAATTACTGAGACATCATGTATAGAACAAATGTCTTCATTAGAAGAATGTCGCTTTATTAATAGCCAAATGCTGCTACTGAGCTGGCCTTTACTTCATATGAAGTGATTGCAGAGAGAGGCTCTACTTAAAGTGAAAATTAGTCTGGCCTACCTTGTGCCCATTAGCAAAATAAGTTGCTCTCCTCTGATCAACTGTGTTTCTCTTTCAATCAGTTAAAAAGAAAACCTTACCATACAGACAAATAAAGCAATGACGAAGCTTATCCTCACTAGGGAAATATCTATATACTAATAAAAATGTTGAAACAAAAGTGACATATACAAAACAGAACAGACTTGTCTTCAGGAATGTTGACTGTTTTCCTTAAGAATGAGTAAGAAAAGTGTTTGAAGAATAGGCGGCTGAAAGGCAGTTCACACTAAGCATCCAGCATTAATTCCAGAGGCTAATTTGCAGCTAGTGTCGTGGTTTAACCTGGCTGGCAACTAAGCACCACACAGCCGCTCGCTCACTCCCCCCCTCCCTCAGTGGGATGGGGGAGAGAATCGG
>NW_009259121.1:58230-58899 GCF_000687185.1 Egretta garzetta | reverse complement strand
CCCAGCTGGAGTAGCTACACTGGGTGTTGCTGAGGTTGGAGTAGCTGCAGGGCCAGTTGCAGGAGTCGATCTTTGGATGATATATAATTTACGTAGGAGTCTAACCCTGAGTAAAAACTGAACCATATTCAGGACACCTAGCAATAGGACCATGCTGGTCTGAACATCCCAAGGATATTCAACATTCTCAAGAACTGTTGTAATTAGCTCAGAGAATAAGGGGAAGATGGAGTAAGGTGACTCCCCCACAGGCTGGCTCTCCGAGGATAAAAAGTAAAATGTATACCGATTCATCATTCCCAATAGAAGGTTCCCAAAATACAGAGGTGACAGCAATACTGAGTAAAAATATGAGCTTAATGTGATGACCAATAATTTTATCATAGCATAAGCCAGTATTACACAGTACAGCAGAACAGTAACTTTAATCCACTTGCGAAAAGTGATAACCAGCAGCACAGGGAGTGCACACAGCAGGTAAGGTGATATATAAAAGAAGTCCACAAACCAGGACAACAACTCTGAGAGCAAATAAAACAACATTGCGACCAGCAACTATTAGACTAATATAATGAAGCTTATCACAAATTTGTTCTAAAAATGTTCAGATCTGTCGTTATCTCAACCCTTCGGCCCCCACGTTGGGCGCCAAAATAGGACTGTCGTGGT
>NW_009259121.1:49768-58063 GCF_000687185.1 Egretta garzetta | reverse complement strand
TGAATGAGGCACAAGGCAATTGCTCACCACCCACCGACCGATGCCCAGCCCGTCCCGAGCCGCAAGCAGTCCCCGAGCCGCGAGCAGTCCCCGAGCAACCGACTGAACGGAACGAACCGACCGAACTAACTAACCCCCCCCCGAGCATGACGTTATATGGTATGGAATAGCCCTTTGGTCAGTTTGGGTTAGCTGTCCTAGCTGTGCTGTACTCCCAGCTTGTTATGCACCTGGCCGAGCAGGAGAAGCTCAAAAAGTCCTTGAGTAGTCTGAGCACTACTTGGCAACAGCTGAAAACATCAGTGTGTTATCAACATTCCTCTGGTACTAAATCCAAAACACAGCACTATGCTAGCTACTAGGAAGAAAATTAACTCGATCCCAGCCGAAACCAGGACAGATGTGTTCCCAAAAGCTGTTAGTGAACCATTTAGTTCATACATAATTTACTTCGCTTTTTGCGAGATTAGTTTAAAATCCATTTGAATAATTTTAAATACATATGATTTTATTTTCTTACTTCTTCCTCCTTTTTTTTTTTTGCATTAGACTTCTTAAAAACACTTGGTGAAAAAGATGAAGAGCTTGTTGGAATGTAATGTAACCACAAGGTGCATAGGCCACTGAATAAATTTGTTACGCATTTTTGCTGTGTTTAAATCTAATGTTGTCCAGGCCAAATGTTTAGTTGGTGGGAATCAAGGTATGTACAGATGTGCCACCCTGGACTGAACTGTAACAGACAGCAGCTCCAATTAGCTACTGTCTGTCTGCTGAAATGTGTTAACTAATTATTTGAAGGTTTTTCAGTCTATTTCAGTGCAAAGTAAAAACCTTCAGTGGGGGTAATTTTTACCTCGTGTTGAAACAGAGTAAAGTACACACCAAAGTTCAGAATACTGTTCATTTCTGAGATATTTGTGTTGCTTATGCTGACAGTTTATGTTACATCTACCAGAAAATACAATCTAAACATTGTTAAAAATAAAATGTTAAATATTTAAGTAGAATAAACATGAATGAAATTAAGAACAATGCTGAGTGTACTCAGTTCTGGCTACTCTCAGAAGTTTAGCTGTCTTTGCCCTGTTTTCTGTTTCCAGACATGAACATCTGGGAATTCGAGGATTCTACATATAAGCAAAGAAACTATGACTGAACAGCTCATGCACTCTAAACCATCCAAAAATAATAGACCCCATTTAACTCCATTACTGAAACAATGGATTGAAATAATAAATGAAGTAAGAGACAACACTACACACATTATCAATATTGCAAAATCCACTTATTTCTGGAACAGTTATCAAAAAGAGTATGATAACTTCAGTTTGATTTTGGCAAAGAGTAAGCATATAAGATGCAGGAAGACAGTACCCCTTTACTGAAGTATATTAAATTGATTGTTTTAAAATTATATAAAAGAATAAATAAAGGTCTGGTTCTAAGGTTCTCATTTTAAGATAGGGAAAAAAATCTGGGTCTGTGAATGTGGATGATTTATGAAATTTCTCTAGATCAAAATCACAAATATATTTGGAGCTTGAATCCCATGTAAAAGAAAAAAACATCTTAAAAGGCTTCCTGGGATACAAAAACAGACAATAAGGTTTTTTTCAGCTGAATAATTTGTGTATTTTTTAGATGTGTCAATAAACAGAGAATAAAGAAAGAAAAATCAGACATTGTCTGATCAAGTTGGTGTGGAACTAATAATGACCTAATTTTGGCCTCAGCAAAGCAAATTCCATACTTTAGGTTTCAAACAATGATTTGAATGTGAATGCTGAGGATCAGATGATTGCATTAGACAGAAGTGTAATAAGCAGTTTTAAGCAGCCTTAGAGCAGAAGGACGTACAAACATCTATAGTAAGTGTGACAGAAGTCCATCTCCTCTTCAACACTGACCATATATTTACCCAGGGCAGAATAAGAACACAGCCAACATATGTTGCTTCATCCTAATGCTTTCCCAGCCTCTAACTCTTTTCAGCTCTGGACTTCCTAATCCAGACATAAAATCTACTCTGTAGCCCTCAGTGAATCTCTTGTATATGGTCTGCCCTTGACATTTTCAGACTTCATATGATTTTGATCTTTGCAGTATCCTGTGGCAACAGGTTCAACTTCTTGCATGAAGAATTACATATTCTTTTGGTTTTTTTAATCTGTTAGTACCTTACTGATGCATTCTAAACTTTTTTTTCTTTTTTTAAGGCAGAGTGAATAAACTCCATCCATTCTGATTTATTTACCATTTCCTGATTTTTGAGTTTTCATGCTGGACAGAAAATTAATTACTTAGTTGGTCCTTATACTGTAACTCATTAAATATAATTTTTGTCATTTCTAGTAAAAGGTCACAGGATTTTTAATGAAGTGACGGAGCAGTGTGTCAGGGCTTGGTTGGCCTCAGCTCATTTTGGCTTGTTTTAACAACTGGCTGGTGGCCACTCAGACATCTGTTTCAACTTCAGCTCCACAAATATCTGTTATGGTAGAAGTCTCACAAGCTACATAATAATTGCATAAAAACCATTTATTTTGTATGTGTCAGGGTACAGCAAAAGCCAGTGGCTCCACAGGGGACTGGGAAGCCATAAGACATAGGGATTCACCACAGGGGCTGTCAGGGCACAATCCTCATAAGCCAGCACCTGTCCCACCAACCCCAGGGAGGGGGAAGGGAAGCCCTGATGCACAGGGCATAAAAGGCAGGGCTTGGTAGCAGGGGCCGCAAGGTGCCCTATGTGGGAGAAGGCTATAAATTGTCCTGTGCTGGTCACAGTAGGTTCCAGTTGGCTCTAAATGGGTGGAAAAAGTCCATCACACCCAAAAACTTCAACCAGAGGGCCACACAGCACTTCTTTCCAGGTGTGTTTGAGGAAGGGCAGCAGCTGCTGGGGGCAGGAAATGCAAGAGGAGATACATGACAGGAGACACGGAAGGATATTCAAAAGAGGAAACATGAGGAGGTATGTGAAGAGGAGTGTTTGGAGAAAAGGGAGAAGGAATGGAAGAGATGCATGGAAAGAGACATTGTTGGGGACATGTATAGAGACCCAACCCTGCAAGCAAGCGCTCTGTGCTGGAAGAGGGATATCCCTGAGGAACTGCATCTTTTGAGTGACCTGTGCTGGAACAGGCACACCTCTGAAGGGACTGTGGCCCAGGGGCAGCCCATGCCAAAGCAGGGGAGCAGTAAGAACCAAGGAGTAGTATAAAGAAATCTTTGTGCATGGTTCCCAACCTCCTGAACCACCTGTTCCCTCATCAAAGGGGTTTGGAGGGACCAAGTATAATGTATCGTGAAAGCAAGAGTAGTTGAGACAAGGAAGGGGGAGGAGAGGTGTTGGACTGAAGCTGAGACTGGAGAAGAGGGAGGAAAGGCATTTCCTTAAGTGTTTCTTTAATTATATTTTTGTTTCTCAGTACCTGAACGAATAATTAAAAGTTTCTGATAATTGGCAATAAATTTAATTAAATGACATTTCCTGAGCTGAGATTTTTAGCTTGTGACAGCTGGCAGCGGTGGCCAGAGTCAGCACAGAGCCCAGATCACCAGGCAAATCCATAGTATTGAAGCAAGACAAAGGACAAACCAGGAACATGAGTCAGGTTCAGCTCCAATGGCAGCAACCAGGGCCAGAAACAGGCTGTTTGCCAGGGAGGTTGATGGTGGTGGAGAGGGCTGAGGCCATGCTGGGACATCAGCCTGCACATTAGGGTCAGGATTGGGCCTGGTGAGGGGACCCAGAGTCAGACACAGCCCTGTGATTGTTGGGCAGGGCTGGAGGGTAGAGGAACAACTGAGGCCAGGCCAGGACATCAGTGTGCAGGTTGGGCCTGGCCTGGGGGGCAGGGTAGGGCTGTGGTGGAGCTGTCAGTTTTGTCAGTCCTTTGTCAGGGGAAACTAGCTGGGAACCAATGAGGAGAGGACTGTGACTGGAAAACACAGAAAATAATCCCTAAATGGATCCCAGCACTGAAGAATGGACCTCCCCTTCAGGATATTGACAGTTCCCTGTGATTCCAACTCTTCCCTGTTTGAGGAAGACTGATGATATCAACCTTAGGACCTAGAGAGACATTATAGGGATGAGCATAACAGCACAGGAAAGTTCTTTTTAAGTTTTCTTGTACAGCAATTAAAGGTACTATTATTAATGAGGCTTTCTGTATTCATTTAGACTATGATTGCTGGTATTATTATTGCTTGTTTTATTCTGATTAGATTGCTCAGTTTTATGAACAAAAATTCTTGGCTATATGTATATATATTTAAAAAATTTATGATGCATTTCCTTTTGCTCATACTGAAATTTTGATCCTTTTCTGTACTTTTGAACATACTTGTTACCATTGTCTTCCATTTTTATTTTATTCTTACTGAGGGGAGTGAAACGGAATTTTATATCATACTCAAAATGTAGGAGAATACTGGATCTGTACAGTGGAAAAAAATATGACATTTCTTATTCATTTTTTTACCAACTCCTAATATCCTGATTTCTTTTATGACCACTACTGAATATCGAGCTAATGTTTTTTATGATTCCTGCTTTTGTAACCCCAAAATGTGCTTCTGAGGGGTTGATTGTCAGCTCAGAGCTGATCATTTTTATGAGGAGTTAGGATGGTTTATGAAATTTCTCATTAGAATTATAAAAACAATTCTTATTGCCTTTAATCTTATGTTTGTTCATATTGAACTTCACCTGCCATTTTAGTACCTGATTTCTGTAAGATCCTTCTGCAATTACTCACAATCCTTTATCCTTACTATCTGGAATAAACTCCTGTCACCAGCAAACTTTGTCACTTTGCTTCTTGCCCTTCTTTTCTAATCTGTATATGAATATTTTCACAAGTCATGTCACTGTAACTCACCACCACCAGCTCAGTGTAAACCATCAGTAGTTGACCTCTCTTTCCTGTGAGAACTAGCTGACTTGTCTTACTTTCATATTCTATCTTTCTGGAAATAATTTAACCTTGCTATCTTTTTTATGCCATTGCTGCTCAGTTTCTTCAAAAGCATTTGTCAAGAAACATTTCAAAGCCTTTGGAAACCCAAGAAGACTTTATCCATTGGATTATCTTTATCTTACAGGATCTTTGAGGAAGCAATTTGATTTTCATTAATGTTCCCCAAAAGCCATAAGGTACTCATGAAATTTTCTGATAATAAAAAATCGGAAGTTATCAACACACAAGAAGTTCAGAACATGGGTGATCATCCATTTAAGTATTAATAAAAATATTTTCTGTGAAAAACTGGGATTTTTTTTTGCTCAGAAACTTCCAAAGTGGAGAATATTAACATTCTAAGCAATTACAGAATGACTAGACTTTTCAAGATGGGTGGAGGAGAGGTGAGGGGTGGTACACATTAGAGGCTCTGTCAGAAAAGGTATTCCTGTTACAGAAAAGGAAATAGTAATGACATCTTACAAGGTATTAGTAAAATTCTACACAGAATCGTTTGCACAGTTCTGGACATGTTTTTCAAGATCAGGTGTACAGAAAAGTTATTAAGACGACCAGAGGGATGGAAACTTTATTGTATGGAAGGAAACTCGATAAACATAGCCTGTTTGGTAAAGTGAAGCCTGGGAGAGGGTGTGGTTGTTTTCTAGAAATAAACACCAGAGAAAAGGATGACTTAAGCTAAAAGACAATGTTTGCACAAGAACAAAAAGGTATAAACCCTCTGTGACTATATTTAGGTTATCAGTTACAGGAGTGTTTCTAAGCATGAGAGAAATTAATATTGAAAAGGCCGTGAATGGGATTATTTAATGAAGTCTTTTGGGATAGCAGGGTACATAGTCTGTTACAAGAAAATGCCTGCAGTTGAAAGATATCTGTGACCTTTGAATGAAGTAGAACTATACTTGCCTGCTTCTTTCTCCCCTTTTAATTTTTTTTTCTTTCCCATAAAAGTTTGCATATATTTGCTTAGGGGTATACTTTTGGTTCAGTGAAGCACAATGATAAGGAAATCTGGGGTGGCTCATATTGTGATTCAGCTTTGGAGTATGTTCTATAACTATAAAACCACAGTTTACTGAGATGCCCTAAGGTGACAGGAGAGAATGGGGAAGAAGCTTAGCAGCCCACCGACATGTGAAGGAAAGTATCTAGCAGTGGAGAACCTTCTGTATGATGTGTCAATTCATTCTCAATAATAAGATGAACAGAGTTTGAATTAGGCTATGGAAAACATTCTAGAAAACCGAAAGCATAAAAAAATAGGAAATACAAATGTATCTATAATCAGGAGGAGAGCATATAAACCACCATGAACAGCATAAGTAAAGTTTATTTAAAATAAGGAAGTCAGAATATTGTTGATCAGAAACAAGTCTTTTCTTTCAGTTACTCCAATGAATATAGACATAGTGTACTTGCAGAGGAGTTTTGACTTTGGGATAGGTTGTATAATAGTTACCAGTTACAATATAATCATCATAACATTAAAATCTCAATTTTTTTTCCAAATAGCACTTTACTTCAGCCTTTGCATGCACCTTATTGTATTTGTTCATTTATGTTTCTTTTTAGACATGGCTGAGGATACCACTTACAAGTCACTCAGAGGGAACATTTAATTCAAACTTGAGGTGGACAAAGAGACTAAGTGGAATTTAACACAAAGCAGCGTTTTGCCTCTTAGAAAAAATGCAGAGGACAGAAGGCATGTTAGTTACATTAGGGAACAACAAGGAAAGGGCCTTTGATCTTGTACTCTCTGCCATAAGGTGACAAAAGAGAAAATACGAACTGAAGAATGACTTTTCACTTCATTGCCCTTCACATCTTCTCTTTCTTGTAAATGTTCATTTTAAACATTTTTCCAATGAGATTGGGTTATAAGGGTTTTCCAGAACTTTATAATCAACAGCAGAAACCTAAATAAACCTCTGAATTTTTCCAGCTTCTTTGTCTGCTAGCTTGAAGGCTGTTAGCTGTGCTCTGCCTTTCAAAGAGAGTGGTGGCAAAAGCAGCATCATGCAGAACGGGCATGTAATGTTGTAGTCTGACTGCCTCAGTTCAACATGCTGTGCTGAGCAGCCTTTGTCATTTTAATGTGTCCCCCCCATTTTTTGTTAGAATTTTTACATTTTTAATAAAAAAAAATCCTCATGTCCATTTTTCCACATTAACATTTTCATTTCAAGGACGTGTTGCATGTGAGTATCCAACAGATGTGTAAAGTTCCTAAAATCCTTTAAAATTATTGAAACATTAAGAAATGCCACTGCACTTGAGAAAATATTTTATACAGAATGATGACTGCTAAAGTACTAAAGGTTGTAAGTAATTTAATAAAATTTGAAAGAGAACGAGGTGAGGGACAAGTATCTGTGACCCTTGCCTTTTCTTAGCTGATGTACACAATGACACAATTCAAGACACAACTACCTTTATTAATCTTAGAAAGAATTTGTAAAGGAGGGGAGAGGTGAATGCTGTTACCCATAGGAGGGGAGGAGAAACATTACCTGACATCCAATAAGGGGTGAATTCTTGTTATATTACTCCTATTAATACTTATATTATGGTACCACCATAAAAAGAGGCCAGCTATGTAAGAGATATATAGTACAAATAGAGGGAAAAATCAGTCCCAGATAAAGGTAAAACATGTGAAGTTGTGCATATTCTAATTAAAGGGATCATAATTTGAATTAGAATTAATAAAATTTTAGACTAAGTATTAGGAAGAAAAATGCCCTAAATGTGAGGTATAGCAATATGATACACTCCCTAGTTAGACTGCATGCCAAGGTACCTAATATAGAAATGGAAATTACTCTGTATAGTATGAAACCCATGACCATTCTTTCTAGATGTACCACTTTCAATGAACGTGAGAAACCTTTCTCATGCAACAGGATCACTGCAGTATGCAATAAGAAGACGCTACAGTGCTCACACAGACCAGTCAGAAGTCTTAGTTACCCCATCCCTGCTCCCAATAGTCTGTGTGCCTGCAAGTTTGTCCTGGTTTCAGCTGGGATAGAGTTAATTTTCTTCATAGTAGCTAGCATAGTGCTGTGTTTTGGATTTAGTACCAGAAGAATGTTGATAACACACTGATGTTTTCAGCTGTTGCCAAGTAGTGCTCAGACTACTCAAGGACTTTTTGAGCTTCTCCTGCTCGGCCAGGTGCATAACAAGCTGGGAGGGAGCACAGCTAGCACAGCTAACCCAAACTGACCAAAGAGCTATTCCATACCATATAACGTCATGCTCGGGGGGGGGTTAGTTAGTTCGGTCGGTCGCT
>NW_009259121.1:0-49564 GCF_000687185.1 Egretta garzetta | reverse complement strand
TCCCCCCCCCCACCCCAGTGGGGGAGGGGGGAGCGAGCGAGCGGCTGCGTGGTGCTGAGTTGCCAGCCGGGTTAAACCACGACAAAGTTTCATGCACCTTCTGCAAGGTATCACCATCATTCTGAAGGTTATCATGGTCAGACCCACAATAAACACACTGTGTGTGGAAATTCCACCTCAGACTTCATTCTTCACATCTCTATTTAAGTATTGATTGTTTTTCCTGTATGTGTGCTTTTTGGATGGTTCTCCTGGAAATAGCTCCTTTGCAGCTCTGGTAGTTGCACCGTTTTACATCAGCAGAAAGAACTTAGCAACTTTCGCAACTTGGCTAAGTATCCAGTCTGGATGAGTCTTGTCCCTTGCTTTCTCAGCCGTAGAAAGTCTTGTTCAGTTAAATTATACTTTTAATAAACTAATCGTGGAGTTCTTCTAACATTTAAATACGTTTCTCTTAAAAGAGAAAGTTGTACTCTCTTTTGTTTCTATTATTTTATATATTAGTAAGTAGGCTTGATTTTATGGGATTTTAATGTACTTTCTAGCAGAAGGATTTTCTTTGTAGTTTTGGCATCGGTGCTCAAATAAGACTGGAGTATGTTTCCTATAAAAATAAATTGTATTAGGAATTATCAAGAACGTATGTAACCAATTTCATTTCCAGCTAAAACCCAACCTATTACAAAGCCCACAAATCTTCTCTAGCTTGGCAAAGATCTAAGTATTTTCACTAATTCTCAAGTAGCTGGGAAATAATATTTGAATACTGAGCATATATGCAGTCTAACTCAGTCAACTCTCTTGCTTTCTTGCAACATAATTGACAGAGGGCTGTGAGGAGGAAAAATTTTTGTATGAAGATTGTTATAACTTAATGAACCTTGTGAGGTTGATGTGCTGAAGCTGAAAAAGGGTGTATTTGAATGTGAAGAGATGGGAAATAAAGGATGAGGTTTTGAAGTTTTCTAAGCTGTCTCAGCAAAAGGCAATGATGTGCCATCAAGTAAGTGTTTCTTCAGGCAAATGGTGAAGAGGGTTATCTCAAGACTCAGTAGAAAAAACCCTTCATTTTCTCCACTTTTATTTTTGTGGAGTATTTTGTGAGATAAAGACTGTGGTGGTCCCTTTCTAAATATTCAAGTTCCTATTGTTGCTTCATTGAAGACTATTTTGTTCTCTAGAAAAGGCTTCTGTGACTTATTTCTTGGCCATATTGTTGGCTGACAAGCTGTGATCTTTTTAATGGAAATTGGCCTGTTCCATGTCTTGTCTATCTCTTTAGAAAATAATAATATATATATATTAAATTTTATGTTTTATGTAGGGATTGAAATTCAAGAGCTGTAATCTGAATCTGTTATAATAGTTGTATCAAAAGGACAATTCATTCCAAGAACATGGGTTGGGGATCAAAGCTTGCTCTTCTTGTAAGTCTTCCTAAATGAACAGCTTCAAACTTCTGCCAGCTCTTACTTGCTATGCTACCAACAAAGATTACTGAGGAGAGCAGCAATGTATTTAGGTAACTTGGGCTTCTAGACACAGAAAAAGTGATAATTTTACTATATTTGTGTGTTCCTATCCCCTTTAAATACTGCATGTGTTCATTTGTAGGGTAGGATGTTCTCTACTACACCCAGTGGAGTGTAGAAAATTCAGTTGTCAATCTTTTCCTGATCCCTGGAGCTCACGGCACACAGGAGGAGTAATCTGCAAATCCTGTTCCTACCAAAATTCATTTAAGTGAAAAATACTCAATAGCTTGTCGGATCATGACTTTTGTATAAAGCATTGTCAACAGCAGCTTGAACGGGATTGTAGCACATTTTCACATCTAATTTGTGTCTCTTCCTCTCCCTTTTTTGATAATCTGCACCACACAGAGGAAAAATATTGTTTCTTTGAGAGGTAGGGGGATGCAGTTCTTGCTGAGTTTACATCTAATAGGTGTTGTAAGCTATTGCCTTAGAGCACGATAGTGCTGATTAGAAATAACTTGCCTCTGAGAAGGGGAAGGACTCCCACATTCCACTGACTTTCTAACCCAGCAGGAACACAGAGCCAGGAGCTATGGTTTCTTTCATATTTACCTCTGTCTTTGTCCTCATTTTATAACACTTTCATTCCACATAGAGTACGCCCCTTTTAGGATTTCTGAGCTATTACCATAAAGACTGCAGAAAGTCCTAGGACAAATTTGTGAAAAAATTGGACATGGAAACCTCAATGATAAATGAATTATTAAAAGTTTGAGCTATTAAAAATAAAGTGAAAATGAAATTCAGTCAGGAATAATTTAGGATTGGTAAAACAGGAAGAAGTGGCATTTGGATAAAGCTGGTCACTTTTATTTGTCATGAGGAAACTGTATTTATGAAAGGGGCAGTTATGCCTTGCCTACTTCCGATGTCTCACCTGTTGCCCTCTTCTGTCAACACTAATGTTCTTGTGGCTGTGCAGTCAGATGGATAATGGAAATGATGTAGCTAAAAAATAATCTTTTGTCATTGTGTTGGTGTAACAATCAAAATGTAAATACTAGCTCATAGAAATCTAATAATCTGCATTTAAAAAATGTTTCTGTTCAGCAATGGGTAGACCTCAGTCACAGCCCTTCAAAATCAGTAAGGAATGCAGCAGCTCAAAATTAACAGTAGAAATTGAACATAGTTCAGAGAAGAGAAACAAACATGATGAAAGGTTTGGATAATTGAACCTGGAAAAAATGGTTAAAACAGAGCTGGTTTTGTTAGGCCTGAAGAAAAGAACTTTAGGGAGAGATGTAATAACTATCTACGCAAATGTAAAGGGCCATAATAAAGGTGAAGGGAACAATTATTTTCAATAGCCAACAAGTACAGAATGAACAGTAATGGTTCTTAAGCAGCAGGAACAAAAAATACTAATACCATTTTATAACCTTTGACGTGTTCAAAATGCAGGGCAAATACTAATTTTCACAATATTTCTCTGTACAAAGTGAATATTATCAATGCCTTTTAAAGATGAAGATGCTGAGGTAAAAATGTTTGCTGACTTTCCCTAGTTCAATTAATGAAAAGCCTAGACTTATATTTCAAAAGGTTTGTATTTGTTTTCATGATTGATGCATCAGTAGGCGCTCAAGATTGAATCCAAAAAGGGACTGACGATTCCTGAATGTTGGGTTGAACACCTAGGCTCCATGTATACTGAAAGGGAAAAACAAGCACTCCACAATGGATTCCACAGAAAAGAAAAGAAAACAAAAATCCCACTCTCTAGAAAAAAAGGCTGCCTAGAGTTATAGTCCATAGAAACAATACTAAAACCAAGGACTTTGTTGAATTTCATCTCTCTTAGGGACTCAGTAGCTTTACTAGGACTGCTCAGAGATACTGTTTTAGGTTGACAGCACAGAGTCATTCCCTAAAGGTGAATTCTTTGGAATTTGAGCCTTAAAGTCCTTCTATTTGAATTATAATTGAAAGAATGCACAACTCCCCAGAAAAAGCTATTAGTTTCTTTGTGAAGACTTACATTCAGGAAAAAAATGAAAATATTTGGAGACATGCATATTATGGGGCATATATGTCCATATTTAAAGATTTGGACTGAAAGTTTGTCTCAAATGAGGTCAAAATCTTGCTGTTGTCTTCAAAGGTGCTAGGACTTAATTTTCATGTTTTATGTTGTTGTCTTAATCTAAATAATGTCACTAAAGCCACTTTGTAGGGAATTTATGTAGGGTCCATAGAAGTGCGCTAGATGCTTTACAATCGTGCAAGAAGGTAAGTTGGTACTTTGAAGTGCTTTCAGTTTAATTAGACAATTTGCATAAGGAAGGGAAAGGGGGGGAAAAAAAGGATAGGACAGAATTATTTTCCTTTTCTCCTCTTTTTTAATATTTGATTCTCACTTGTTTGCTTTCACTTAGCTACCTTAGAATGATATCATTTGCAGGGCTTTTTTCTTCAGTTGATAACAAAATAATGATATATTCCTACCCCATCTCATTGCACAGTTTCAGGAGTCTTAAAGTCCATTAAAGTAACTTTATCTTCAGCTGATTATCATTCTCTCCACTTTATTATTTCACCAACCTGTGCTCCTTACCTCAGCATGCTTCAATTTAAAGTTGCTCTCATTATATCAGTCAGTATGCCTTGTCAGGAACTGTTCTGTCAGGCCACCTGATTAGGATTTTTTATAGATTAGACCAAAAAGAGGTTCCATTTTTAACCCACTTGATGAAGAAATTGAGATTTTTCTCACATGTGCATCCCCTGGATGGAGTGTCAGTGCATTAAGTGAGAATTAAGATATTGTGAAAAAAAGACTAGCCTAATTTCCCCTACTCTTTTAATCTCTGTGAATTCTCTCAGTATTTTTCACCATACTGTCCATCCTTGTGCCAAGAAACTGCTTGAATTCTTGCAGCACAGGACTCTTAGGACCTTTAAGCAACAGCTTAGAGACAACTGCAGACAACTGCATTTCCCAGGTTATCACTTCTAACTATTAAAAAAGCAAAGAGGACTTAGCTTTTTAAATTCTTAATAAACAATTAGAAGTTAAGTTTACTAGGAGAAAAACAAGAAGTTTTTTATTACATAAATATATCTCTGATTTGAACTGTTTGACACTTTCTGTTTCATGGAGGGTGCTCTGAGAGTTAACATAGCCACATTCATATACCCTATATTCCTATATTATGACATAATTTATTTTGTTAACTGTCCAGCACTGAAGCATTCATCCTGTAGGTTTATTCAGTGTGGTTAGAATATTGACCATGAATTCTGGAGAACCTGCTGTGGAAAGACATTTTTTTTTTATGACCTGCAAAAATTCGGTAAGTGGCTGAAATTCTGAAATTAAATATTTATGAAGATATGCTCAGGAATTTTTCTGTTGTATGGCTTTAATTGCACGATATGGGAAGTCACAGCTAAAGACCATCTGCTGTAGCAGATAACAATGCACTGATGCTGTCAAATCTCATGAGCAAAACAGGATTGCTACCCTGTAACACACTAGAGGAAAGCAGATGTAGTGAATCTACACGTGGCATTTACAACCAGTTGCCTGTTGAAAAGAATTGAACTAATTTCTTTCTTAAGATGCCACAAAAGTTGAGTCCTCTGATGTCAAATCACCAGATGACTCCATTGTCATGATGTCATCTAGCTAGCTTGGTCTTTTCATTCAAGAAACCTGTTATAAACAAGGTAAGTAGACACTACTAATGCTTATTAAAAATATCTCTTCCTGACCCCTCTTCTGCTCTCCTCTTCCCTGTTGTACACTTGTTTATACAGTGTTCGGTATTCAATTCAAATTATTTGCAAGCTGCAATTCCAAGCTTCATTAATATTATCAACGAATCCTTACTTAAAGAAAGGATGGCTCCTAGGCACCCTGGCAAAGCATATTCTTATCTCTTTCATACTGTGATAGACATCTGGAAGCGTTTTGACCATAGCAGTACTACCAGTAATTTTTTTTCATTCAAAACCCTCATAGAGAACAATTTGTAAAGCTTGTCTTTTCCATTTTTTCCACTGAGGTAGAATTATTGGACTGTAGCAGTTTTGCTTCTGTATTGTAGTAGACTCAGCTTCCAAATTCTTTAAAGCAAAGAAGTTGATAGCCTTCTGTCATAGTGAAAAATATCTCTTTTTCAAAAAAAAAAATTAAGATTGGGAAGATTTATCTTCATATATCTGCTATAATAAGTGTGAAAATTCCACATGTCCAAACATATCTACTGTGAAGTTTATTAACAACACTTTAAGAATCAGTATTTACTGAGAAGGAGAAAAATCAACTCAAGTATAAAGGAACAACTTTGTGAGAAAACCAGCTGAATTTTCCTTCTGTTGGAAATTTCCTTTCATATTTTACTTACTTGGCTTTGTTTTGGAATTAAGTTCTGTGGTCCTAAAAGGTTAGTTACTTAGCAACTAATGGAATAAATTTAATACTGAAAGGCTGCAACAGAACTGATGCTACCAACAGACCATTTTGTATTTCATCACAGTTTAGCACATTTTCTTTTTCCATTCCCCTTAGAAATGCCAAAAATTATCGTAAGGGAAAGTCAGGTAATCATATATTGAGAAGTTCTTCACTAGCTTCTCTAACTCTTTGTTTAGATTTGTTAAATTGAACTGTGGAAAGTAAATGGCTTTCATTAATAAATAATTTTCCAAAAGAAACATATATAATATGTTTAATCCTATCTGCCTTTTCACTGTCTTCTGTTGGTTATAGTCAGTTATGGTGAGTCATTTGTGATGACTTGGACTATCTCAGTGCTTCAGGAATTCATTTTTGAATAGCACCAGTCTTGTGAAAGATGCCAGTTGACTTATGAACTGTTGTGGAACTTGTGATGTCTAGAATTCTGAAATCTAAAATTGTGAAACTCTCTTTAGACCCAGCAGAATGTATAATACTGGAATAAAGCACTAGGACCTTCTCCTGAGGATGTCTGATCAGCATGTACGTACTGGAATTCAATTTTCCAGAAGATCTTTGGTAAATTTAATTTCTGTCACATAAGTCAAGTGTTCACATATGTTGTGGTTGAACCCCAGACAGTAACTAAGCACCACGCAGCTGCTCACTCACTCTCCCCACAGTGGGATGGGGGAGAGAATCAGAAGAGCAGAAGTGAGAAAACTTATGGGTTGAGATAGACAGTTTAATAGGGAAAGCAAGGGCCGCGCATGCAAGCAAAGCAAAGCAAGGAATTCATTCACTGCTTCCCATGGGCAGGCAGGTGCTCAGCCATCCTCGCGAGAGCACGGCTCCATCACGCATAATGGTTACTTGGGAATACAAACACCATCACTCTGAACATCTCCTGCCTCCTTCTTCCCCCAGCTTATATATTAAGCATGATGTCATATGGTCTGGAATATCCCTTTGGACAGTTGGGGTCAGCTGTCCTGGCTGTGCCCCCTCCCAGCTTCTTGTGTGCCTGGCAGAGCAGGGGAAGCTGAAAAGTCCTTGACTGGTGTAAGCCCTGCTTAGCAACAACTAAAGCATCAGTGTGTTATCAACATTCTTCTCGTACTAAATCCAAACCACAGCACTATGCCAGCTACTAGGAAGAAAATTAACTCTGTCCCACCCAAAACCAGGACAACATAAAACAGATCTATAGTGCTCTTTAAAAAATACATGATTTTACAGGAAAAGGTCTCTTTTACTCTACTTTTCTTCTGTATACTTCAATTAGTGTGGTGTTATTCGTTTTAGATTTACAATAATGATATAAATGGCAGGAAAAGTACAGCTAACAATGGGGGGAAATGAATTAGAGGGTCATTGAAAAGAGTTGGCTGATGTTACTGTGAGGTTGCTGTCTACATATGAAAAAATCGTGGTGATGGGGGAAGAGAAGGTTCCTGGCAATTTGAAAAAGTTTTATGAATATCTTTAAAATAACAGCAAAGACCTTTAGACAGTCCTGTATAAGCTCAGTCCCCGGAAAGATGCTGGAGAATTTCCTCTTGAAAAACACTTCAAGCATGTAAAATAAAATAAGGTAGCCAGGAACAGTTGACAAGTTTTTAATAAGACAAAACATGGTAACTAACCTGATTGTTCTCAACAGTGTATTGAGTAACAATGGGTAGACTGTAAGAGCAATGAATAAAATACACCTTTCAGTAGGATTTTTTTACATTTTCTTTTACAGTATACTTATTTGAAAGTAGAGGAATTATAGCCTTATCCACTGGATGGGTAGAGATTTGGATGGACCACAAGGGTCTAAGGATAGTAGACAATGCCTTGATAGCCATCTGGTGCCTGATAACAAGTAGACTATCACCGTGTTGATGCTGTGTTAATATTATTCTATATCTTCAACGACCTTGGTGACAGGTCAAAATACATCTTGAGCAAATTTGTGGATGATACGAAAATGGGAACAGATAATACATCAAACTCTAGAGGTTCAATCCAAAAGGATCTTGACAAACTTGAAGACAGATCTACAGAATACTGCAGGGAGAGACTGAGAGAACTGGGGTTGTTTAGTACATTGAAAGGAAGACTGAGCTGCAGTCTAAATGGCAGCCCACAACTTCTCGACAGAGAGTTAAAGATATGGTGCAGGTAAAGTAGAAGATCATATAACAAAAGGCAGCAGCTTGAAATTGTTGCATGGGGTTCAGACTGGACATTAGAGAAAACATTCCCACTAAGAAGATAGTATGACACTAGAACAGGTAACCCAAAAAGCCTGTTGAATCTCCTTTCTTGGAATAGCTTCACAGACCAGCTAAGAAATCAAGTTTCTGAAAGAAATGAACAGCAGCTATAAGAACTGAGAATTTGATATCACTGGTAGAGCAAAATATTAATAGAAGAGAATGATACAATATAGAAAGCATAAGTAAAAAGGAGTGGAATTGTGTGAGAAAAGAAAGGTATATCCTAAGAAACCCAGCTTGATGCACCTGAATGTGTTTGGGGAAATGCAGAGAAAAATGACATAGTGATATCAAAATGATGAAAAAAATGATCTTAGTGACTGTGTGAACTAGAGTGGGCTTAGCATGTCACAGGCTGTGTAAGAGTTGAAAATAGCCTACACATGCAGGACAAATAAAGGAAAGAAAACAGAAGGCAATTATAACCCTAGAGGTATGACAGGGATTATGGTGTTATAATCATAACTGATAAACAAAGAAAACAGAAGCTTCTGGAGAGAAAGAAATGGCAAGTTCACTTTTGACATAATAAAACTTAGCTTTTTGATGGGCTACAGCTGACTGAAAAAGACAGAAAAAGAGATCACAGACCTTTTTAAAAAGAAAACATTTTTATGGTTTATATTTTGAAGTTTCTATTGAGATTGAAACCACAAATAATTATTTTTAGAGTTTCAGACTTTGGCAAAAAAAATGCAATTTTTTTTCTTTTTTTTTTTTTTAATGATTGTAATTACAGAAATATAGCAACTTTATTAAGTATGACATAACTTTAAGTTCTTTGTCCTGCCAGCAAGTGTGTGGTACTGCTAGGCATACAGATTAATTATAATCACTCTATAAACTTTCTTCTTCTTTACATTAACCTCAAAGACACAGAAGAAACTGAGGTTAAGGACAGCCACTTCACATTATATATTCTGACTGCATGGTATACAGAATCTTCTAATCTGATTTAGTAGACAGCTAAAAGAATACTTCTTACCATCATTGTGCAATTCTATATGGTATTAGTTTTAATAGAAAAAAAAAGTATGCTTTGTAGTTTAGAGCTGGTTTTCATTTCCTTATTAATATCTCTATTAATATTTGTGCATTTTACCACATGCATTTTTTAATAAGTAAACTGGTGCTGGAAAATAAGAACAGCATGGTGAAATATATATTTTTGGTACTTTTCATTAATTTATTTTTTGCATAGCAAATCTAGCACAGACAATCTAGGCAATCCGAGTTCTATACTCTAGAGGTGGCAATGTCTATTATATTGTTTGTTTCCAGCAGAAAGTCTCTTAGAATCTAGACATTTAATTTCCATGTTTGCAAAACAGAGGTAGCAGTTTTTGTCCGTGTCTTAAGATTATGAGTAATTTACAGTGTAAGACAGGAAAGCTGCACAATTTTAAGATGGAGCTTGATAAACTCATAAAGGTGTTACCCTACAATGTAATTTATGATAGCAGGGGAAATAAACCTGATGACCTATTAGATCTTTAGTGGTCTTACACTACTAACAACTTCAAGAAACTTGTGTAGTTTTGATTAAAACTACAAAACCTACAAAGTCTGATATAAACTTTGAATGTAAAGATAGCATAAGAGAGGCAATGTGTTTACAGGAACTGTTTCTGTTGTGCTTTGCCTTGGTTACTGGTGGTACAGTTCTGAGAGATTCCTTTACTGGCATTCCAAATAAGTTTGTCATTGTATGAGCCGGTCAGATAGGTGTAGAGAATAGACAGAGATATACATCTGTTGTGAAGGACCTTGGCAGTTTATTATGGTTTTGCAGGTGACATAATGAACACAAAGTGGTCAGAAGGTAGCCAGGGGTTTGGTACTGTTTCAACAACTGAGGAAGTCACTCTTTCTTTGTGATGTTCTGGAGTGAATACATTTTGAATATTGCGTTTCATATTAGATACTACCTTCCCCAAAAGATATTGACAAACTGAATGAAGTTCAGAGGACAGCAAAAAAAAAATGTTCAAGGAGATGGAGTGATTGATTTCTGGGGAAAGATAAAAAGAAGAAAGTATGTATAATGACTCAGCAATGATACAGGGCAGGGAGAATTAAAAGGCTACAAATAGCCAATGGGTTTAAATATTAAGTCAGAGAGAAATAATTTAGTTCAGGACAAGATAAAGTAGCTAGAATATTGGCATGAAATTAAGGAAAAGAAACTGTAAACTGAATGCCAAAGCAACCATTGCAGAATAGATTTGTTGACCTTCTGATTGGATTGGAATTACAATGCAGTAACTGTTGTGACACTTAATTCAGTTGATCTTTGACCGGTCATACTAAAAATATCATAGAGTTACAGGAAAACTAAGTCAGAAACGAACATTCTTTTACTTTATAATCAACTAAATTATCCTGGGCTGTGTTAGGAGTGTTTCCAGCAGGTCGAGGGAAGTGATCCTTCCCCTCTACGCTTTTTCATCAGTTAGTTCCTTTGTTTTCCTTAGGAAAAATAAAACCTCTGCATAATGTTTTCCCTATGAGATTCTTTAATATACCAACTTTAAATACTAATTTCTATCAATTTCCTAAATGCTTTCTAATTTTTATGGATAATTAGAATATCTACTAGATAGTGAATTGATTTTCATTTACATTGGACTTACACATTCGCTATGGTATTACTGAAGCAATATTACTCAAATAACTTTTGCATTGTGTGTTAAACCCAGTAGGCAGCTCAGCCTCACACAACCACTTGCTCAGTCCCCCACAGTAGGATGGGAGAGAGAATTGGAAAGGTAAAAATGAGAAAACTTATGGGTTGACATAAAGATGGATTATTAAGTAAGGCAAAAGCTGCCTATGCAAGCCGAGAAAAATAAGGAATTCATTCACTACTTCGCATAGACAGGCAGTTATTTGGTCATTTCCAGGAAAGTAAGGCTTCATCACATGTAAACTTTACTCAGGAATACAAACAGTGTAACTCTAAATGTCCTCTTTTATTGCTGAGCATGATACCATGTGGTATGGAATATCCTTTTGGTCAGTCGGGGTCAGTTCTCTTGGCTGTGTCCCCTCCCAACTTTTTGTGCACCCCCAGCCAACTCACTGGTAGAGCGGCATGAGAAAAAGAAAATTTCTTGATGGTGTGTAAACGCTGTTCAGCAATAGCTAAAACACTGGTGTGTTATCAATGCTGGTTTGATCACAGCTCCAAAACAGAGCACCATACAAGCTACTGTGAAGAGAATTAACCTACCCAGACAAAACCAGTATAGTTGAGTCAACATTCTTGCCCAGAAAGAGTCGGAAGAATGGACAGTTCTTTTATGCACAATCTTAGCAATTTATTGCATTATCGAGAATGTGAAAGACTTGGCATTGATTTTTACTTCTGCCTGAAATAAGGACCTCTCAGAGCAGTGTTTGAATTGCCAGTTTGTTCTGGATTGGGTAGGTTCATGAAGATCTAAGGTGTTCTTGTTAATGCTTTTGGCAGCTAAAGAAAAAGCAAGGGTAAGCAGGGATAAGATGAATAAAGCTGTTCCTCAAGACAATAGAAACTTCAGAATTAGAATGTATGCAAGTTAAAGCTATTTTTTAAAGCCATTAAAATAACTGGAGCATGAATTAGAAACCAGAGTTATCCTTGCTTCAGTGAGGACTCCAATAACTGGGCTGAAGAATTGTATTCACATCATTTTGATGTTAAGAAATCTATACTTTTACCATGAAACACTGCAAACAGGCGGATTTGAACTTTGTCTTTCCTGGTGGGACCCTAAATTCTTCACTCCCCACTGTAGAGTGTTTTTAGTATTGTAGTTTCCATGAGTTTCTTGGAGTTATCACTAATCTTCCTAGGCAGGAGTGAAAACTGAACTGCAACACCTAGGCAGATGAGATACACCAGCCTTTCTACTGCACAACAGCAGAGGTGCAAAACAAGGCCAGGAGAAAGAAGGTGATAGGGAAGGACAAGAGGACCTCACTCATGGGCATTTTATTTCTTCTATTGTCTTTTAATAAGGAGAATGATCAAGTCTGAGTCTCAAGTATTTTCTACACCATAATAGAGGTATTTTCTTACTTGGTGTTCTGGTCTTTGTGGATTTTATTCTCAGATATTTAACTCCTCTCAGATAATGACACTATTTACCTAATTCAAAGCACTGATTTCTGCTTTATGATAGAGACCATTAAAAGTTAGATTTTGCATTTATAGTAATAACGGAATCTTTATGTGACGTTAGCCCATAAGCATTGACTTACAAAACATTAAGTAATGACCTCAGAGCTTGTACTTGTTCTGACATCAGTGTTTGCTTCCATCAAAATCAAGAACTACTTTTATGCCTGATTTCACTATGTATAAAATGGCCACAACGGACCTGTATGCTCTAAGGTGTCATGAGGAAAGATGCAGAAGACAATCATAAAGGGTAATGAGAAGGGCTTTAAAACATGAAGAGAGAGAATAGAAGCTAGGTGAATAGTTTATTTAGATGTAGAAGTACAGGTTAATTGTGTCAGGGTCCTGAGGACACTATCAGGCCTTACTGGCCTTGCTCAGCCTCACCTTGCACACCTGCCCAGGGCCCAGGACCCCATGCCAGCCCCCTGGGCCTCTCTGCACCCCTGCCCCGTCAACCCCACAGCAGGGCCAGTCTCCAGCTCCCCACAGGCCTGACCAGCCATGGGCCCTGCCGAACCAAGCCTACCTGCAGGCCCATGTCCTGGCCCAGCCTCAGCCAGTATCCATCCCTAGGGAGGTGCCCAATGCCAGGGGCTGGGGCTGGCACCAGCTACCCTGCTCTATGTCTGGGGTGGTGGGACAGGCCCTGTCTGCTCAGCCTGGGGAGCCCCCGGGGCTGCCAGTTCCCAGCCCCCAGGGAGCTGCTGGCTCACACTTCTCCATAATAAAGAGTATACTCAGAGAACAACTTGCACGTGGGTGAGAAAGGGTTCTTCTAAATCATCAGTCATTTGCCTCAGGGAAAAGGAAAATACTCTCAGCTGTTATTCAGCTCAGCCCCACAGGCAGCTTTCTGGGTTTTTTTAGGTAGGTGACACATTGCATGCTATTTTTCTCACACAAGCTAAAGTTTTCTGTGCTTTTTTCAAAGCAGCATGGTATTTTCTGTTAACAATTTCTGTAATCTTGTAAGGACTTCTTGGAACTGCATCGCTTAAAAATAATATTTTCATTCATACAGATATGTACATAGCAATAAGAGACATATACACATACCAATAAGATCATGTTAGGACTGCATTTACAATTGCAATGCCATTGTACAGACAGCCCTTGAAAAGCAGTTTCCATTGCATTGATAATTCAAATAAGTTTTGAAATTTGCTATCAAATGTACAGAAACCTATCAGTGTTCTCACGCTTGAATTTAAAATGGCCAAGATTATTAAAAACAAGTAAATCATGGTTTAACATTTTATTAGTTCCACTTTTTCCAACTCTTTGAGAACTCTTCAATTTATTGCATTGAATCAGTGTCCTTTTAAAGTGCCCTGATTATGTTGCCCTTGCAATTCCAGAAGTCATATTTTAAAAAGGTCAAAGTGTTTATCTTTATAACAGAAAAAGTCATAGCTACTTATTGGTCTTGAAGTTGTTTCCTGTTCTGTTCCCCTGATGTTAATTTCGGTGCTTCAGCTTTCTTATTCTCTTTTTCTCTTAAGCCTGAGGTATGTACTTTTGATGTATATAATTCAAGACAAATAAAAATCAAATTGAATGGAAATGAGCCCTTTGATCTTCTAAATATGTTGCTAAATTAATCTCTTTTTCTTACCTCTGTTTTTTGAAAAGGACACTTCTGCTTTTGAGTTAGTGTTGGAGGAATTTACCCTTTTGATGCATACCTCACTGCTCTTCTGGAATTATCTTTATGTTCTGTTTTTACCAAAAAAGTCAAAGCTTGGCCTTTCAAGTGATGATCACCTTTCCAATGGCTGTAAAGGAATCACAGATTTTCCTTTTATAATTGTTTTAACCTGTTCTCTGTTTTATTCCCAAACGCTTCTTTTGATAGCTCAAAGGAGAAATTTTTATGCCTGCAGAGCATGGTCCCATGCACGGTTGATAAATGATTCAGCTCAACTCATAGAGGTATGGGCAAGCAGTGACAACAGCAAAACTATAGAGCCTCTTAAAGTGGTTTTGTGTCTAATAGCATTGAAACTTACTACTTCAGTGAAAGATCCACTATTGGAAATCCATGGTCCTGCTTCAGATGCTTTGTTCCCCTCAGTAGTGCCAAATGCTGAGCCAACTCATGTCTGGTCTTGCTCAAAATCACATGGCTGAGATCCTTCTGGGAAGGTGAGGATGCAGAGGTAATTATATATATACTTAAAAATTAATTTCAGTTTGTGGTTTATGAAGCATAAGAAACAATTTCTGACCATGTGAAAGTTTTGGGTAATTTTTGTGATTAAAGAGTGGTAGGTTCACTTTGTATATAGGCATAACAGAAAAAAAAAGTTGTCTTTAGCACAAAGCAAGCACTGGTCTATTATTACATGAAATTTGGAAATTTAATTTCCATTAATGAAATAGGAAAGATAAAATACTTGCAATGTGTTAATTTTGGTAACTTTTGAGAAGGTATTTGTGAGATTTATTGATTTTTACAAATGATTATTGAATTTACTGTAATCCTGAAACATGTAATCTGAAAGTGTCTGATAAAATATTTATAAGGTTATTTTGTGTTATAATCTTATAGTTTTAGAATTGGTATAAATGTAACTAAGTTTACATATAGGTAATATAATGGGACTCTTGAAATATATAGTGAAAATATTCATAAAGGTGTAAATTGAAGTTATAATTCGTCACAAATAATACTTTTTTACCTGGCAATCATTTTGTTCTGTCAGGTCAGAATGTTATATATTCTAGCATAAAAGGAATAAAAACTTGATAGGAAAATGTTGCTTTTTAGAATCATAGAATTATTTAGGTTGGAAAAAACCTTTAAGATCATCAAGTCCAACCGTTAACCTAACACTGCCACTCCACCACTAAACTATATCCCTAAGCACTTCGTCTACCTACCTGTCTTTTAAATACCTCCAGGGATGGGGACTCAACCAGTTCCCTGAGCAGCTTGTTCCAATGCTTAGCAACCCTTTCAGTGAAAAAATTTTTCCTAATATCCAACCTAAACCTGCTCTGACGCAACTTGAGGCCATTTCCTCTTGTCCTCTTGCCTGTAACCTGGGAGAAGAGACCAACTCCCACCTCACTACAATGTCCTTTCAGGTAATTTTAGAGGGTGGTAAGGTCTCCCCTTAGTGTCCTCTTCTCCAGGCTAGATCTTTATTTTCATAATAAATGATGCTAACACTTTCTCTTGATTTCTCATCAAGTAAACCTCTGTCTTTTATATATTTTTTCTTCTCTGTATGATGAGAGATGGAGTGGTCTATTCTAAAAAAAAAAAATACTCTCAGACTTTGCTGCGTATGAGGTCTAGCTGTCTTTGGTATGAAGTTATTAGCTGTGGTGGCTTGGTAGCATTTGACATATTTCTGAAACCAGTGTCTTAAATATTGTGTGGTAGAGGTAACAATTAGACTTGGAAGTATGTGAGAGAGGAATGGACAGGCCCTGTGTTGGAAAACTGAAGGTAGATTTTTATTCTTTTTTTTCTGTATTGTTTTCAGCATACAAAGTTTTTTAATGTTGACTTTGTCCCATGATGGATTAAAGTAACAGATAATTTAAAAGGAAATGAACTCTTCATTGTGTATAAACAAAAATGTATCAGTCAGCGGGGCATGGAAAGAAATCAACTTCTTTTTAAAAGAGCATTTGTTTGGTATTTCTAAGTAGCATTGCACTGCATTCTGCACATCTTTCACAAAAGGTAAGCTCACATTATGGCCATCTAACAGGTTGCTGTTCAAGCAAAAACTGAAAATGATTTTGCTGCTTTCCCCATAGCTTTTCTTTTCATCTACTGTCCAAGTAGACAGCTGCAACATTTTTTTAAAAAAGCTCATAAATGTATATATTGCTAGTAATTCCTCTCCCAGTTATTTGGCTATGCTTTGAATAGAAGCCAATCGGATAATTTTACCCATGAGAATTCCAGCAGAAGTGGGACATAGACTGTCTTGTGGATGCTGACAAACCTTCGGTCTAAGTTCAGTCCCTTGTTGCTTAGCATCCCTTGGACTCGAAGAGTTCTCAGTATTATCAAAAGCAGAAATTTGGCTGGTAAACAAACTATGCATTTGGAGCTTAACAGCTGATCTGATACAAGTCATGTTTGTATCTACACAATGCTATGTTGATGTCTGAGCTAAGAAACCTGATAATACAGTTAGGCTAATTTTGTTTCTGAGTCCAGCTTGACTAGAAACCTGTTTAGCTGAATTCCTAAATTGTGGTAGCATGAAGCAGCTTAAAGGCTGTGATTATCAGAGCTCTTAAGATACCCATAGGTCTTAATCACCCTGCGAAGCCTCATCTGGGGCTTCCACTTACACCATCTGCCTTGGGTCCCAGGGGCTTCAATTAAGCTGAGGCCTAATCACCCAGCCCCCTTGCCTGTCTTTTTTGGTCCTGTCTCCTGAATGGACCTTTTGTATCTATGTTATACCTTGCCTCCAATCCTTTCTTTGGTCCTGTTTTCTGCTGCTCCCAGTTGGATTGCCTGATAGACCCTGTGCCTGGCTCATCTCCTTGACTTGTCTGGGACTGTTGGTAGATGCCATATGGGCACACTGACAAGTCCACCCCAGTTGGTAAGGGCACTGCCCTGCCAGCACTGCGGACATTTTGTTGTTCTTCCATGTGGAGTTGCCCTGCTCTTCATGCTCCTCTGTACTGATACAATGTGATGATTGTAAAGAGGGAGGAAGGAGGATGCTAAGAGTAAAAAAAAAAAAAAAAGGTGTCAGACAAGAGAATACAAAAATCTTGGAGTATAGAAGACTGGTGAACTTCACCTTGCATAAAAAGTAAGAGACTAATGCACCAGTTAAAGGCAAAGTTGTTTTGTAGCAGTCCCTGCTTGTCCTAGTGAAATTATTCCACTGTGTAAAAAAGGAACTCAAGAGTCATCAGATCACATCAAGTATCCGTTATTGTTAAGTGAGGGCTTTCAAACTGGGTGCCTGCTGTTATCACTGTTCCTATGGTTTGCCTAACAACTACTGGTTATTCTCAGTTTGTACTCTCTCATTTTCCTAGTGCAGATGTAATTTTATATGTGTAATTGAACACTCTTTAGTGACTTAAGACTTAAAATTGGGATCATCCAAAATACATCTGAATATTTTAACAACTAAAATACAGTTATTTTACTTTTTTTTTCTTCTTTTGGGCACAATTACTATTTATTTTTACAAAAGGAGAATATTTTTCCCAAAAGCGAGCTTGGGAGGCACCTTTTATGAAACACTTCGTAAGTCTGGTGATAAAAGTATTGCTATTTTTCCAAGAGCATTTAAACCATCAGCTTTCTAAATAAGGAGAATTAAAGTAGGGCTTCTTACCTGTTTGCGTACCCCTTTAACCACTGGCTGCCATACTGTATAGCAATCTCTCCCTGCTTTTACTTAAAACTCCATCTTACAGCAGAATAGAACCATTTACACTGCAAATTAGCAGTAGCTAAAATGCTTTCTCTCCCACAATATTTTTTTTTTTAACAAATGAGCATTTTTTTGATTGAAAAGCTGTTGGCAGAAAATGTCTTGACTAGCCCTAATTACTTAAACTACGTATTTGAAAAGTGAAATAACTGGAAAGTGTTATGGACTTGGAACATTTATACATTTAGCAGAAGTAGAAAAGGAAACAATAAGGTATCAGTGCTTGTTTTAACAAACTTTGGCAAGATCATACCCAGATATCTGCAATCAATCAGTAAATGTATTGGGATTTTGCTATGATTTCTCAGTATCAATGTTGCTTTAATTTGGCAGAGGCTAGGAATAACTTTTCAAACCTGAGCAGCTTCTAAATTATTGTTCTGTTAAGGTCCTAAAGTTAATCTCTGGACTATATTTTTACAACAATTAAATACAATTTTATGTGCATCATTTATCGTGTTGCTATAAATGTTTGCTATTGATAAAACACTAATAGATATTCTATCAGTATAATAATATTCTCTCAACATTCTGAAATTCTTTAAAACAAACACACTATATTTTTGAAATGCACTGTATGGGTTCATTTTGGTACAACTGTTTATAATTTACATTCCCAACAAACAAACCTTATTTTACTACAGGCTTAAATAACATCTTAAGTACATCTGCATGGATATGGTGCTGTGAAACATCTTTTACTCCAATTTTATTTTCATGTTATACTATTGTATTGCATTAGAAGTTGATTTTACTACTTGAAAGGTATACATCTTTCTCTAGCAGCTACATCAAACTTTACATAAAAGAAGTTTATTTTATAAAAGTATGTATTACTCTATTTCATCATTTTTTTAGTTGTATATCATTATGCATTTATAAACACCATTGCCTTCCAAAAAAATCTGGGGCCACCATGAAATAAGAGTCACACTTTTTACTAGCCCTTAAAAAATTGTATAATTTTGGGGAAAAAAATAGCTACAGGAATAGCCAATTGATTGGTGACTGTTATGATATTAAAGTAAAGGTACTGTTGATTTTGAGATTATCAAAGCAATATAGTTCAGCACGATAGCTAAGAAGCTTTACTTAGCACCTGGAAAGGACAGGCCTAATGCCTCTGCAGACTTAATTTGACCCTTCTGTGCATTAAGATACGATTTTTGGTCATAATTGCATATAAATTAATGGATAATTTCCATGGGTTTTTTCTGATAAAACTGTAACTTATTTAGTGTGTAGTATTTTAAATTCTTGACTAATAACTAAAAGAGTATGATATTTTTTTCCTTAAGGAAGCCATATAATTATTATTCGTTTGTTAACCGTTGACTTAGCTATTTCTCAGTACTAGCAGTATTTACAAAGCAAAACCTGCTCCAGAACAATCTTACAGATTTATCTCAAATACCTTTTGATGCCTCCCTAACTGCTTCTCAAAAATTCCATAGGATTGAATTTAAACTTTAAAATATTATACTCAAATGCCTGTTTCTCAGAAAGTTGTAAGAAAACAGGAAAGGAAATTGTATAAAAGCTACTTTTCAAATATCTTATGTTTGCTTATGGGAAAGTTTTAATTACTTAGCTTCATATCAATAGTGGTGGTTATCAAGCAATGTTATCAAGCTTCTGAAAGTGTCTGAACTCAGAAAATTCTTCTAACATGAACAAAATAGAATTCATATTGGAGAAAAATTTAAGTGTGAGAACGTATAAATTAATAAGTAAGGAGATTAAAGTAAATTAAGTGTATTATTTCAGTCCTTGTATAGATAGAATTGGTGGTACAGAGGTACGGAAGGAGTGCATTATCATTAATAGTTTATTAAACTTAAACACTTATCTTAAATCAATCTTCCTGTAATTATAGTACAGTTATGCAGTTAAATGGTGTTGAAAAATTCCAAAGAGTTTCCAAGCAGCTTGGTTTAATAATAACAGAAAATGACTGTGCTAACGCAGGTGTTTTATCCTTTCTTTTTTGGTGGATGTGATCAAGGTAACTGCTTCAGTGTCAATTGCTGTCTCATAATTATTAATAATTTGTGCAATTTACAGGTACTATTATTTGATTTGCCCAACATTTTTAGGAACAATTCCTTCAGATTTTTGGAGGAAAAAACTTTATTCTTTGTCATGCCTTTTGTAAATAAAATAGTTCTGTGTTAGTCTGCATTAGCATTTTTAGGATTCTAATCACAGACCCCACAGAGCCATCCACAAGATTAACTCAGGAAGTGTCCTCCATAGATGTAGGACTTCTCTAATGTTTTGATTATAAAATTCATTGCCTGCCCTAAGGTATAACAAGTCCTAGTGTATAACACTGTAAAATAAAATGACTAACTGGTCTCTTTCTACTCCTGTGCTGCTTTCTCCTACATTTCTCTGTAGCACTTAAAAGAACTCTGCTGAGGTGCTCTTTTAAACAAATTGGTATAAGTGGAGTGTACCCAGAAGTCATGCAATTATGTTATTCCTTGGCTACTTTTACAAATGCGTATCTTCCTTCTCTGACTCATGTAATTATATATCACACAGAGTTCTCAAAGCAGCAAAAACACCCAAAAGAAAAATCACCAGATATCTTCAGTTGTTCCATATCAGTCAGCTATGAACAACAATAAAACTGTTTGTGTTTTGAAGGCTGCCATCTTGACTAACATACTAGGTATGAAGATCTTCAGCATTAAAGCATTGCATTAGTTTAATTGAGCTCTCTGAATTCTTAAACTGAGTCTTTAGGTGAAACAGAAAGCTGAATTAATTTCAAGGTTTTTTTGAGTAATAGTGATGGAAAAATGGCTATTAATGGTAGCCCACAAAGACCACAGTTAGGATCCATGTATGTACCTCTGTGGTAATCTACATAATATTTGTTCCATGGTTTATAATCTAGAATAAAATCAGATGTGATGAAAAACACAAATTTAAAATGTGGGATGGAGTACAATAATGACAATGATAAAAATAGAAACATGAAAGCTAGCACTTTTCATACTTATAAAATATTTTGGTTTTTTTCTAAATTAATAAAATAAAAAATGAAAAGCCTCTTTTGTCCATTCTGCAAACTCTCTGCAATAAGGCCAGTTCCCAAGGCTTATCTGGTGGTTCTTCATTCATAAGGAGACTGAAATATTCTTTCATTCTTCTACAGTAAATTGTGGGGCAATGCATCTGTATTCTGGGTACCAGAGGCCTGCTAGTTCTAGTATTTGATCAACATGGCCTGTATCATCGCTGCAAAGGGCTTGTCCACTATCCCAGAGGAAAGCTTCACATACACCAAACTTACAACATCATCTGAGTAAGCAACTTCATTCTGAAAGTATAGCTCAGTTTCTCCTATTACTTTTCAAAGTGATCAGCCTTGCAAAAACATCAACCGGTCCTCTCAGCACCCTTGGATGCAGCCTGTTGGGTCCCAGAACAGATTTGTATCATATGTATTTATAATATTTACATTACTATTACATTGCCATGATCCTCAACTGGCAACAGACCTTATGAACCATTCTGTCTGAAGTATTCTTGGATGTTGCTGATCAAGTCATACTCAAGCACAAGGCCCAAGAAGCTAAGGTGAAATTGTGTCTTATACAAAGGCTGTATCTTTTCAGACTCTATCTAATACTTTACTGCTACTGATTTGGATCACATAATAAAATTTAGAAGATTCAAGTAATGTGGCATCAATGATTTTTTTTCCCTTCAGGTGGAAATCTATTCCTGTCTGTTTTCAAGGAGAAAATAAAAATTTCTTGATGCTGAGGAGATGGGTTTTCTTCATGTCAAAGTGAAATTCTTGTAACTGTGTAACATTGAGAGTTGGTAGATTTTTTTTTATCTGGTTAGATAGACCTTTCTGAAGGATGCTACACAGTAGGAAGTGAAAAGTTGAAACTTCCTCCCTGCCCCAAATTCTGTCAACTTACTTTTTTTGAGTATATGAACATTTTAGTTTATGTATTTATGGGATGATTAGGAAGAGTAAGATCTGTTGATCTCTGTGCTATGGCATCAATTCTCTTATATAGTTTTGTATAGTATTAGAAGGTATTAGAAATTTTCTCACTTTGCAGGTTTTCAAAAACATGAAGAGACTTCTGTTCATAGAATGTGCTGTTTTTCTTTGTGGCTACAGAACTTGGGATAACGATCTTATCAGAAATGAAATTGAGAGCCCTTTCACCAAGGCACATGTCTGACTTCCGCTTACAGTATAATAAACAGTGCAAGTCTGATAGTGAAACTCTAGTAAAGCCTATTACTGGTTTGCTAACACTGTGGAACTATCTTAGGAACTGCCAATTCAAAGACCAAAATAATGGCATTTGATACAAAACTATCACTGGGGGGGGGAGGGGTTGTTTGGGGGTTTTTTTTTTAGGTTATTTTTTTATTATTATTATTTGCCTGAAACATTTTTTGTTCCTGTAGGCCTCCTTGTTGTTATATTTATATGGACATGTGATTCCAGGACTTCTGACATAATCAATTCTTACATTTCATTCTGGTACTTTTTTTTCCAGCTACTGTCAGGGCCCTGAGTGCACTGGCAGGATCTGCAATGTTTTTCTTCCTTACCTAGGGGGTTAGCTGCTTGTGTTCAAGTCCAGATCTGATATTATGCATCTGTGTAACCTTGGATCAGGCTGATGAGTAAAGATCCATGTGGAAAAACAGCTGTGAGAGACTTTGTCAGGCCTTCCCCACTGCATATGGGTACTACATTTAAGCTAACGCCCTTGACCTGGGTCCTTGTGTGACCTGTGCTGTAGGTATACATGTGCGTGGCCACATACCTTCTTTTTCTGGTGACCTGACTTTCTGGTTGATCTTAGACATATAGCACTATGGACTTGTCTGATGAACCTGACTTTTGTCTGAACCTGGTTACTGTCATTGGAGCTGCTCTGCTCTTCTTGCTGGGGTCTTGTGAGACTGTGAATCTTGGTGAGGATATTGTCTCTGCCTTCCCTGCTTTGCCCCACCTCCTGCCTCACAGTCTTTGTGGTGCAGCCCACTCTTGCTGCTCCCTAACAACTGCTGCCATAAACCAACGTTTTAAAAGGACAGTTCTGTGCATCTTTCACATTTGACTTGTTGAGGTGTTACAAAATTAATGTCTTGCCCTGAAAAAGTGCGCACTGAAACCCAGCCCATGTTCTTGATAGTTCTTTTAGTGTCATCATCTGGTATGACTGCCAAAATCAAGGCCTGCTTACTTCTAAACTCCAATAACTCCAATGATTTGCCCAAGGAACCAATTTTTACAATGTTTTGGACTCTCGCTCTCTGCTACTTGGCACCAAAATACTGTCCTGCAGACTGGTATATTTGTTTCGTATGCACTGGACTGACTCATAGCTCAATCTAGCCACACACATCAGACCAGAAATTTTACTACCAACACCTGCGCTATACCTGCAAGGGCTGAAGAAAATGTCATCATGAACATTTTATGTGAATATACATCTTCCCAAACTGGAGAAAATTTTGAAACCTGCTTGCCTGGCCAAGAGAAGAATTCTGACCTTCCTGATTTCATATGAAATTTCAACATTCTCTATCATCTTCAGCACGTCTTCACAACAGTATCCTGCAGAATTAAAAAATGGTTCCAGTTATCAATGACGAAATATCTTATGTTTGAAAGTGCATAGTTTGGCAGTTATGCTTTGTTCTTCTCCCTTGTGTTTCTCCTCTATCAAGATTTGTGCTCTGTCAGCAGACACAAAGCAAAAGGTGTGGAACTATCTGAATTACAGCTATCAGTTCTGATTTATATTTTAAAAGATTGTTTTCTCAGGTCAACTTTTGCTTTTTAATTTATTTATTGGTTGCTGAATCTTCATTCAATAAAGTAATATGTGTTAAACTATTCAGGGAGAAGGATCTACATTCATGAAAAACGATGCCAAGAAATCTCTGTTATGGTCCTCCTAAAGGCTGTTTTGAAAAGCAGACAAAAAAGAAGTCTTCTTCAGATCCTTCAATGAGATTTTGAAAATGAGTTTGGGTGACTTGTGAAATACAAATCCTTTTTGGTTTTATTTTTCCTGTCAATGTTATGGTCCTAAACTACTTAGGAAGCTGCAACTCTTGCTCATGCTAAAACCCTGTACAATCAATATTAATTTAGTCGACCAGTGAACTCTAAGGGAACTATTTGGCATCCTCATTACAGATCACTGTTGAGGCAAGATATTGCTCTTTTTATTCTAACAATATAAGGTTTACAGTTCCCAAATCTAGTGTGACAATCTTTAGAAATTTTAATATTCTGTGAGGACTTCTATAAGCTGTGGAAAATTTCAGTTCATATGTTATTTTTAAAACAGACATCTTTCTATCAAGCACAAAGATGTTGTAGGGGAAGTAAAACCACATAAATGTCTAGGCTTGAAGAAATTGTTAAAAGCTCTTCCTGGGACACTCCCACCCCTACTGTGAGATCAAATCTGCCAGCAACAGGTACAGTGTTGACGTCCTAGAGGCTCCTGTCTAGCAGGGCAGGCTGCCAGCTGGAGAGATATTGTGGGAAATCCCTGGTGAGCAAGTGCCGTATTTTATAATATCCTTCCAGCTGGCAGCCTGCCTAGGACGGTATTTCTGTGCACTCTTCAAAACACTTTAAGAAGTTTATTAAGATTGCAGGCAGCAACCATGGCAACTGGTAGGAACTATATTTCTCAAGTGCTCCAGAAAAGCATATATACAAATAAATAAGTGTGTATTGTGGGAAGATACAGGTCAATCCAATACTCTATTGCAATTTCAATATATATTGAGTATGGTGGCACCTGGAGTCTGAGCACTACAGCTAATCCAGGTGGGAAGGCTACTGGAACAAAGCCTTACCCTAATATTTTTGTACTTGTTTGTGTGTACCAGGTGATGTGTTTTCCCATGCCGAAACATTGTTATGTTTCTAATCATACATACGGACTGCAGGAGGGTCAGTTAACACTTAATCATGAGCCATACCATAAAGGATTATTTAATGGAGCACTATTAGCATGTGAAAGATTTTCTGTTTACTAAAAGCTAACTAAAAGCTCAGATAAACTGGGTCTGTTGATGGATCTTGTTATCAGCACCCTGCTCTGGGTGCATGTGGTCAGACCCTGTAGGGTTGTGCCCTCCTAGTAAGAGCAGTGCCTGTGCTGTGATTACCTTTGGCTCATGGCTCATCCTTCTTTGTGGGGCAGCCCTGCTCTTGCTGCTCACTAATACATCCCAAAACCATGCTAACAGTCATGTTAGGGAAAACTAAGTAGATAGCAAAAGCAAACCCAAACAATGACCAAAAGAAAAGAGTTGAAGTAAAAATGAGAAAATTGAAATATGGCCAAGTCAAAATAAATAAACAAACAACTCCCCCCCACAAAACAGGGGTAAAGAGTGGTAAGGATACTTAAGTTTATGTTATTCTTTATTGTTATTTTCAGCGACATTTGTAGACAAAAAAAAATCTTTAGCGAAAAACCAAACCAAAAAACTAACCAAATCCAAACAAAGGAAATGGAAAGAAAAAACAGTCCAGTTTAAACATGTAGAATAGAAGAAAACTTTTCTCATGTAAATCACAACTCTTAAATCAGTATTTTTTATCATTTCTCTGCCAGTGATTTTAATCATCACAATTCTAAAGGCTAGTCTGTTGAAAAAATTCTGGTTTGAGTAGTCACCAGCTTGGCCAATGCTGCTTCTTTACAATCTTTTTCTAGATAAGCTAGGGAAAAAAGGAACAAGCTAATCTGAGGTAATGTGATTGTAGTCCCATTCTTAAAAATTATCCACTTGTTGAAGAATTAAGTTTTCATTTTTATATTTTGCATGATTATTGTAGTACACTAGCAAATAAGTAGTCCTTATACAAGCAGAGAAGAGCTTGTTCTAAGATTTTACCCCTCCTCTTACCACATTTAAGAAAAATTCGCTCTCATTTGCTTTATTGATGATCTAGAGTAAAAGAGAAATAAGGCAAAGAAGTATAATTTGAACTACAGACAGATGTAATTAGGCTGAGAACTTCTAGGGCTACCCATATATTAGTATAGACCCGAATGAAGTACGAAACAGTGTTAACTTTTTCTCCAGTTCATTCACTGCCTTATATACTGTTGGAAACAAGGGTACAGTGCTATACATCATAGCCACACCCTAAGTTTTAGGGCAAGACCAAATACAAATATTTTATCCTGGTTGGAAAGGCTAGAGCTGAATATTTACGCTCTGTTCTCAAAAAGCCATTTCTGCCTGTGCAGAATTCTTCTGGACTGTTCATATTATGTAGACTGCCAGAGTAAGTAAAAACGTCTCTGTATAATGAGACTTAGGCTCCAAGTGTTGGATACTAGAAACATCAAAAGCTTTAAACCTACTTTAAACATCTTGCTTCCAAGAAATCAAATGTTCCATTTTCCCTTTCCTTTAAGTAGTCTTAGTTCAGGAAAAACTATTCTTGAACACTCAGAAGATAAATGGCTACCCTGTGCTAGATGGCTCAGAACTGAAAAATTAATGGCTTTTGAAATTTCTTAAGTACAAAGTCTGCTACCTATTTTCTCAAAATAGTCAAAAAAAAAAAAAGAAGACAAAATGCTTAGCTAACACCAAAGCAATGGCTATATTTGGAGTGCGGTTGGGAATATCTTTGTGTTTTAATTAATAAGAATTGTTTATAATATGGAGTAAGCATTGGCAAAAGCAAGTGAACTAAAAGCAGGTGAGATCAGCTCTATACAACAAAAATCAACAAAACCCAGCCAAGCAATAAAAGGCCAACTGAGTTTAACAAGTAAAAAGTTTAACAGTAGCAAGCACATTACATAAGGCAATAGTTTCAAGCCTTTTCCTTGGATTGTTTGCTAAAGCTTACAGACAACATTCTGTTCCTAGGTATGTCTGTGTAACCCATTGGCTTCTGTCCCTGTGACTCCTACATGAGTTTTAGTTCTGTCAGCATTTCTTATAATGATCTTACAATCTTGTTTCATCCAAAGAAAATATCAGCTTGGGGCCAGATTACTCATTACTTTGGCTTGTGTACTCATTTATAACATTGCAAAATGGGTTAAAAATGTTACCTCTCTGATTTGTTGGGCAATGGTGAAGTGGGTCTCTTACAGTTACTAGAATAAGGGGAGAGGAGGGAAAGGGAGAAAACTCATGTAAAATGCTGTATAGATTATCATTGCAGAAAACTATTTCCCATATTTATTTTTCTAGTAGATTTTAAGAAACCATTAAGAAAATAATTTTACATCTATTTATACGATTACCAATATTAATCAGGTTTTACAGAAGTTTTGCTAGCCTTAATATAATAACATTGAACTCCTGCTTGTACCTGTGTGAAAAAAACACTCTGAGCTTCCAAAATAAAGTAAGGATATCCATCCAGGCTGTAGGAACATGTGTGGGGAGAACTAATTATTGAAAAACATACCCTTAGTAGTCCTGCATAAAAGTTTTACTTGTTATCAGGATTTCTACAATCAAATTGAACTTCATTATGCAGGAAAAAGACAGATGATGACTAAAATTAAAAAAAGAAAAAAAAAGGAAATGAAATTACCAACCTGCAGTTTTAAGTACAAAGATATTCAGAAATCTTCAAGACATGGGAATGGCTTTAGCTTTGCTAGATTCTTCATCTATGGACAAACATTTTGTATCTTGAACAGGTGGAGAGGATGAGGCATGCAGTAGTTGAATTACTCATGGAAGGTCACACAAGGAAAGTATGATTAAGCAATAAAAGGGTCCATATTTTCTAGGATGTAGGCAATAAAAAACCTTCCTGCTTGCTGAAAATTAAGAAAGCTTCATCCAGCAATTTGTTGCTTTAGACTTCCTTTCCACAAGTTTCTCCTACTTATCTGATTGGGGCCTCAATAAAAGCAGTCCTTCTGTGAAAGGAAGAAAAATACAGGAAGGGAATTATATGGAATATATTCCTTTTATCAGATTCTTAAATTAATACCTTGGACCTTATGTGAATCAGCACCCTATTCAGCCCTGGTAGGAGCTTGTTCTGCACAGCGCAGTGCTGATGAAGCAACTGAGATTTAACACTTCAGATTTCTTCTCAGGAACTCATGAGACTTGGGGCAATCCCAGATTAAACACTTAGCCAACATTTGATGTTAGTTTCCAGTCTTTCTGAATATGTTTGTGATTATAGCTAAGCTGATATTCATTACTAGGGGTTGGAATGTGCCAGCTGGGCATTATTAATACCATCGCTTTGCTCAGAAACGTCATCCTGAGTGAAGTCTTTTACAGCTGAAAATAGTTCTCTCATTCATTCTTTTACATTTTTGTGCTTTTCTGTGAAACAAATTACAACAGTACCAGATTATCTGCTCAGCAAACAAATTATGTGTGGCTTGTAATAGAATATCAGATCATTATATAATATGTCTAGAAGAGAAGGTGCCTTAAAGCTAAGTCAGTATCATTACAGCAGCTTTAAGATTATAATTATTGACAACATCTCCCATCCTCTCCCATCCTCCTTTTGGTAACATTTTACACAGTTTTGATACATTAAGGGTCAGATGCAGTCACTGGTTCAAAGAGCAAAGATACCTTCAGGTACATCTTCAGTACAAGAAATATTTCTGGTTCCTGGCAGGATTTTGCACAGCAAACCACTGCAACAGCAGGGTTCCCTTTGCAGCTCCTGTGATTGTGCTGACTTGTTACCAGACGGCATTTGCTAGTAATGGACTCTTACATAGGCTTTGGGGCAAGATACAATCTTCCTTAAATAACCCTATGCCTGAAGAAGCAAGTCATTGCTGAGGCACATTGGCCATGTACCTCTGATCATATGCTTGTTAATCATGAAGCTTTCTGTCCAGATAGGTGCATGACAAGTTACTCTGTGTTTCTCCCATTTTTGACACTCTTTACAGAGCAATTAACATAAAATGTTAGAATCTACCTGGGAAACAATTATTTTTTCAATAGAGCAGATAATTGACAATCTTAGCTAAGTAAAGACTTATGTACTGAAGGAAAAGCTTTGTACAAAGGGCTGCAGGGCAAGGTGCTAAAAAGCTGAAGTAAGAAAAACAAATTATGGGATTAACCTAGAGAAAGTTTATGAGTCTCAAGTATGAGGAAATGTAACTGTAAAACAATTCTTACTTTTTGCTCTGTAGTCTGTGGAACAATAGGCTGGCAAATATCAGTGAACCATTTAAAGCTATACTAGCAAAAAGTCATTGAACATGGTGTAAGAAACATGTCTAGCTGTCTACAGGACAAGAAAACCTGAAAAAAAGTAGATTGATGTGTGTGCCCTTGTTCTGGCTTAACACGGCAGGCAGCTGAACACCACACAGCCACTCGCTCACTGCCCCCTCCCTCAGTGGGATGAGGGAGAGAATTGGAAAAAAAAAGTGAAACCCTTGTGTTGAATGCAATTGCTCACCACCTACTGACCAATGCCCAGCCTGTCCAGAGCAGCAATCCCTGTCCCCCACCCAGCCAACAACCCCCAAGCATGATGTCATATGGTCTGGAATACCCCTTTGGACAGTTGGGGTCAGCTGTCCTGGCTGTGCCCCCTCCCAGCTTCTTGGGCACCTGGCAGGGCAGGGGAAGCTGAAAAGTCCCTGATGGGTGTAAGCCCTGCTCAGCAACAACTACATCAGTGTGTTATCAACATTCTTCTCATACTAAATCCAAACCACAGCACTATGCCAGCTACTAGGAAGAAAATTAACTCTGTCCTAGCCAAACCCAGGACAGCCCTGCTAGCACAGAGACCAGACAGAATGACATTGACTCCATATATAGTCAATACAACTGCATGAAGAACAGAGGTTCTGTCAGTAGAGTTGACACCAGGCCATGAGCAGAGGAAAAAAAATTTTCTCACCCATGCATAGCCTTGGGACCATTCCAGCACTCTGAATTCCCCTGCACTGACCAATCTGAGGTCCCTAGAGTCATAATTCTAAAGTTGGATCTGTTTTCCAGGGAATCACTTCTACCCAAACAGCATACATACCCAGATCCAAAAATTCCAAAATGCCATGTCTATAAATCAGTTACATCTAGTTTGCTGAGTTCAGAATAAATATTTTATATTTTTGAAATAAGATATTCCCAGCTTTCTGATAGATATAATTATTCAGAAAGGGACTAATATTTAACTTTAAAACATGACTTTTAAAACACCATAAACATATATTAAGTACATTTATACTCATACTAGTCATGGCATATGGAGTACTGTATATTTTGAAGTGTTTTTATGATTCTGCATAACGTTTATTAAATGTTTCTTTAGTTCTAGATTGTGACTTGAAGTTGCATCAACATGAGTTTGGTGAGCCATCCATACAGAGGATAGAATTGCAAATGAAGAATGTGATTCACAGTAAGTAAATGCCAGCTTTTTCAGAAGGATTTTCATATATGTAGACATAAGTTCTTGAGCACATATGGCTACATCCAATTACACAAATAATTCCTTCTAGCAAGTCTCATAACAGGTTGCTAGTTCTAAACCCCAAAATGTACATAGTAACATAAAATTGAAGCCGATCTTTTTTTTCTACCCCAGCTCTACAGGCATTTTCATCTGCGTAGAAGAAAAAAATTTTGGAGCAAAGGAATACATTTCCTAAGGAAAATGACAATAAATGAAACTTTGAACACCCTCTCCTCCTCTTCAGGAGTGTTAAACATTTTTTCCTAACCTTTTTTTGTACTGTGATCTGTGATGAGAATAGAACTTGGACAAGTTCATGTAAAAACTGCTAGAAACAATATTGTGCAATGTGTTCTAGCTAACTGCAATTATGATTATGTCACTTATATGAAAAATCCCATGCTTTTTTGGTTGTTTTCTCTGATTTTTTTCCATTATAAAAATAATCAAATGATCATTTGCTTCCTTTTAAAACTGTGGTTGGGCTGTAGAAAGCTATTGCATTGACATTTGGGGACCATTAAGGATTTTTTGAGCCTAGATTTCATTTAGCTTGTATGCTAAAGGCAATCATCAGACCTGAGTATTTCCATGTTAATCTCATAAAGACTTTTCTTCACACTTATATGTAGAAAAATACATTTATTTAGCCCTATAAAGTACATAAGACTTGTGGAAAGGAAAGGGACCAAGAAAAACTTTTTAATGTCTGAAATGCTATGAAATTGCAAGTTATCACTGTAGTTATTCTATTATCTATGTGCTTTTAAATTCTGTATTGAGGGCAAAACTTCCTTTTTTTCCCCCTTCTCATTCCCCCTCCCCTCCATTCCCCTTTTTTGATGGAATAACACTTATGACAGATTAGAAATGAAACAATCTGTAGCATCAATACAATCATGAGCATGAAAGATTATGGTTTACTAAAATCTGAACTGTTGCATAAAATGGATGGATAAATATTTTTAAGCCAATCTTTAAAACCTAACCTGACCAATTTACATGTATGATTCTGTATTCAATTTCCTAAGTTTAAGTTTAAAGTAACTATCTACATTGATTCTGAATATCTTATCAAATCAGAATTTGGCCATCTGAATTTGTATGTTCTTTACATACATTAGCAGAAGATGATTGGAGCTACAACAAAGAAATCTGCTATTTACTATTATTTTTTCTTTGATTCGATGATCTTCAGAGAATACTATAAGATTTGATTATCATTTATGAGTAAGGAAATGAGTTGGAGATGATAGGAAGAAACAGGCTGTAGCTTGCTTTACTGGTTCAGAGTCCCTTCAGTGTTCCTTTGTGCATGGAGGGATTTTTGTTCATATTTGTAATTAATTGTTCAGTATCTCATCTACTAGATAAGCATTTCTATAAGAAGGCATAGAGAAAAAAATAAACACCAGGTTAGTAGTTGGTCCCCGAGTAAGCTAGATGGGAAAGTCGCCTAAATGGAAGATTTACCCTAATGTATGTTTTTCTGAACATCAAGAAACAACAGCTTATGCCTTTTTAGATACATTACACTGAATGTTTAAATATGTTTTTTTTGTGATAATTAACTACTTCGGATACTTATCAGCAATAACATTTCATCAGCTAATCCTTGGTACTTGGTGTCAGGATAAAACCAGCAATGCTTAGACTGACCTTTATGTTAACTAAAAACTCTTTCCATGAGTTTTATAATGTGCAGTTATGTATGTTACAGCATGAGGTGTTCTGATTTAATACATTAGAACCTGATGTAGTTCAGAATTCCTTGGGGATAATACATATACATACTTTCAAAACTTTTCCCATGAGAAAACAACTAAAAAATGAATTAAAATTTGAAGAATACTTGTATAATTTCACCTTTTATTAAAAAAAAATCATACTGCAGTATTTTAAATAAAGGGATTCTTATAATTTTGGATTGAAATTCCAATATTTTATTTATTGATGTCTAAAAATCCAACATTCTTTCAAGAACGATGTGAAATTGAGTCACCTCCTTTGGCAGTGGTACACACGAAATTTTTTATTGCAGCTTTGTTAATTCTTGATTTTACTGTTCAGTTTATAGCCAGAACTTTTAAAAATCAACTACTCTCTCCCTTTTAGAAGATCTTTATAAATGAAAGCAATTTGCTTGCTTTGTTTTTTTCCCATAAAACCAGAAAGTGGTAATGTAAGTAGACGCCTACCAGCAGAAACAGAAAAGAGAAAAAAGGGCATTCAGCTCAAAAAAAATGTTTTTTACCCTGTAACATGACATTTTCTTGGACATATTTCAAACAACAGCAAATTTCTGTAATGTATGTTATAAAATGCCAATGTATGTATATATACAAAAATAATGATATATATATAAAAATTAAAATCAATAAATGCTTACCACTAAACTGTTTCCATTAATTCTTTTTGGACTTTTACTTTTGTTTATGATTGCCTCATGCACTGTATTTAAATTGTAAGAGCACTGTGATATGCAGATGTTATCCAACTATGTATCTTTTACTTTCTGGACAGAATATCTTTTAATATCAGAATGACTGGATACCTGGATAGAACAAGAAGGTGACTCAAATGGAGTAAAAAAATAAAAAGCAATGAAGGATAAAAAGAGGATTCATTTTAAGAAAGTTGTCAATACTGCCTCACTATTGATCTAGGATATCTAATCACAGATCATTAAGTTAGTGAAACACCTCAGGGTCACCCTTGCCTTATTCCTTATCCACCTGCAATTTCCTGTTGTACTAAGGCATATAAAAGGGACGTATGAAAGGCTAATAGAGCAAAGCAACAGATAACTGGGTTAATCGGAGCAGAAACTGTGAAGGTCTGAGAGGCTGAGGAGCTTATTAGATGTACGAGGTATTAACAGGTGACTGACAGCAAGCCGTGCCTTTTCTCACTTTAAAGTTTGGAGATTCATACAGGACCAGTATGCTTAGACTTTGCCTTTTCCAGATGTGTTTGCTAATTTGGGTGGATTTAATGCTGAGTATGAATCATACTGTTCTTTAACAAGTATGAGAGAGCTTAGTTGACAGAAATCTTTAGTGAAGCAGCAGTTAAGTTGGACAACAGGAGAAAGTGCTGAGGTTTCTAAAAGACTGTAGATACAGTCCTCTCTTCTTGGAGTCTATTTTCAACTTTCCAGAAAAATGCTGTGACACAGAAATTCTATAGCAGATAAGAAGTGGAATATTTCTAATTTGCTATACAGATGGCGATAACGCAAACTCCCCAAAATGTTATTACATGCTGTTTTAAGATGATCTGTGTTCTCTGAGAAAATATGGATTTCACCCAACTATGCTAACAAATAATCAGATAAATCCTGATATCACACAAAAATGTCCCAGAAAAATGTCTAGAACATATTAAATAGGCCAAAAAGTGTAAAGAATGCTCAGATTATTTGTGTCTGTTCTGGAAAGGGGTTTTCTATTTGTCATCTGACTAATACTACTAAACTGTACACTTGCACCCAAAGTCTAATTTGCAAAAATATGTTTTGTTCTCTCCTTCCTGTCAAAGACATTACAGGAACTGGAATATTTCATATTCAGTAGAGAATATTAATTTTCCTAAGATGATACAGTTGACATTTTATATTTTTCTAGAGTTTTAGACTTTTTTCCTCTAAGAATGACTGAACCAGTGTCATTTCTGCTCAAACACTGAAGCAGGGAAGGGGAAAAATCAAAGCTAAACTTTTTAAGTCCCTTATCCAGAAGGACATGTACATCTTTTGCATAAGCACCAAAAAGAGAGCCATACATTTCCTAGGTTTCTAGGTTGTTTGATAACCAATATACAGCATTCCAAGATAACACAGATTTTCCCCAAAAGACAACCACCTTCTTCGAGGAAACAGGGTGAGTCAGGGCTCACCTATAGCCTCTTCTACCTCAGAAACTATTAAGTTTCCGAGCAAAACTTTCAATCATAGAATGCTAAAATCGTGAAGTGTAAGGGTGACATAAACCTATTTGGTGTGAGAATAAGGTGTAGATCGAGTGGTCTATGACAGTTTCATGTTTCAATGAAGAGATTAGTTCACAGGCAACTTGCAACTCTCCCAAGCTGGTTAACTGCTTCAAAGAAAAGCACAAGAAAGTCTTGTAGAAATAAATTTCTGTTGCTATCAATATTCTTGAGGGGATGATAATTACACTGTGTCTATCAACGTAAGTCTTAAGGTCTAGAGGACACAGTGAGCTGGAGTGGGATAGAAATACTGAACAAAGGCACCTCATCTGCCTGAGCTTTCACTTGAGTGAACAATTATAAGGTAGAAGATAATAAAGCAATTTAAAATTTAAACATAAAGCATGAACAAAACATAAGCAAAAGGCTGTATGAAAACCAAACATCATTTACTGAGACAATTTCAAAGTACTAGCAGTCTATGTTAAACTAACAAGGGCAGGCAGATTCAGTCCATTAAGAGCTTGTGCTTTAGCTGTGCTAAACTGGAACATGGGGTATGGTTTCTGAATTTCTGTCAAAGGGGCCTAGAAATGAAGTAACCCAAGTCTGTATTAAATGTATGAAATCTCTGAAGCTTGCTTGGTAGGATGAGGTAAGTTTCCATTCTGTGGCAGGTGCTAAAATCTCATCATCAGGCACAACAATTAGGACAGGATACTGGTTTAGGACTCCACAACCTGAAGTAGTATTGGAGAAAGAAGCAAAGGCAGAACGCGTTAGGAGGCAAAAGAGGAATGTAAAAATATACTAAGAGCTGAGGCAAGTTATGAAATTGCTTCTTTCAGTGTTATATCCATGTATGGTGATGTACACATGGATCCCCAACTCACACCTCTCTATAAAATTTCTTACTATGAAATATTAAATGTGATTGTTTAAGTACTGATATAAGAAATATTTTTGAATAAAATTTGAAGCGAAATCACTTAAGCCATTATTTACCAAGTTGGAGAAACAGAAACATGGATAGATTTGTTTTGATGAATGACTGTGATCACACACGAGTTGCACAATTGTCATCTGAGGAGGATGAAAATGTTGCTTCACGGATTATTTATGGTTACTTTTTGCAAAAAATTATGTGATTTCTAGGATAGCAAAAACATAATAAAGCAAGAGCTTCTCTTTGTTGTTGTTGTTGTATCTGAAACTAGTTCTTCTCCACTAATAAAAATTATGAACAATTTGCTTTTCTTAAGTTTTTCCCAGTATAACATCTGGTTATTGTTATATAGCCGACTGACTGTAGTTACAATAAAGCTATATAAAACTCCCAATGTCTTTTACTACACTTATTTCCATTAATACTGCACTTATTTCTATTACTACTGCATATGCAATAACCTTTTGCTGGCCTTGCAGTGTGACCTGACTTGTGAACTAGTTTTCATACAATATGAGAATGTTTGTATGGTTCTTTTCTCCAAAAATGAAGTCTAATTAGTGGTTGAGGCAAATTTCAGGTACAGTATTAGTCCCAAAAGTATGCTTTCTGATAGTTTATCTTCAGGCAATATGGTATCCAGTTGATTTATAGAATTCCATCATGTTTAAATCACCTTTTTTGCCAAGGTCTACTGAATGATGTATTTTTAACTCACCAGTTCTTTGCTTGCAAACCTCTTGCACTGGCATGTAAGATATTTTGAGGTTTTTAATTATTTCTTTTTGATGACAAAGTAGTTTAATACTTCAACTATTTTTGTAAATCAAAAGCTAAATTTTCTTATTAAAATATTAACATCAGCTCATTTCAAGCTATTCATCACTATCAGTCCAATAAATAATCTTTTTTTTTCTTTTAAAACTTGATGGACTATTAGAACAAAGCTGACAAACAAATCATGAGGTGAGAAGAATCAAAGCAGTGAATGTTAATTTGAATGTTAATTTGAATGAATGAAATTGCTTCCATGTGTACATTTCTTTATATTTTTCCTAAAAATTATATGATTTTAAGCTCTTTTCATGACAACCAAAGCTTTTCTGTGAAAAAATTAGTATAATGATAACACTTTAAAGAACAATTAGCTACCTAAAAAAGTTATACTAATGAAATAGGTAAAATGAAATATCAAATATTGGTTACAAAGGAACCTGAAGTTAATAGAACAAAAATGTTCAGCAGAGGTACATCAATTAAGGTATAGAAATTGGTGAAACTAAATGGGTTTAATAATCAGGTTCTTATATAAACATGAAATGAAATGTATGCATTCTAATAAGAAATTTGATGTTAATCTTATTGCGTTAATTTTTGTAATTTATCTTCTCAAAAACAGCTTAGCTGTCTCCCATGTTTCCTTCTAACTAAAGTTATCTTAAAGACAATGATTCCTATCACTGATGTAAATACTTGGTTAGGCCAAAACTGAGCACTTCTGAAAAGCCTTGCCCTAACATTAACGTACTAAATTCCCACACAAATGTGTGCATTTTAGGATAAAAGAAATTTTATACTACAATTGCCATTGGATTTTTTTGTTTGGTCTCATGTTGCTGTCTCTAAAGTACTCTATACACAATTAACAGTAGTTAAATATTTATGGTTCTTTCTAATCTATTGTGGCTTAGGAACATGTGCACTGAATATAAAAAGATTTTCTTAAAAGGCAGGTGTTTCATTATTCTGTTATGCTAAAACTATTTTTTTCTCTTGAAAGGATATTTAAATCTTAAATCTATTAAACATTTTCTTGGAATTGTCTGTGGATGACACAACAAATAAAGACTAATCAAACTGTCATATTTATTAAATGTTTGACAGTAGTTGCTGAGTGCCTAAATTTTAATTAACTGCACATGTTTTGAAAGCTTTGCTGTGTTTTTTCTTACTCAAGAGCTATTCTTCTGTGATAGAGCAGGTTGTTTGTAATATCTAATTGAGAAATACAGGATTCAAGCTGTGTGTAGGTGATACCTGAATTTTTCACCCCTGCTGACAACCACATTGGCCTCTGTGTAATTCTTTAAACTGATTCAATCAAACTCATGCTGTTTATGGTTTCAATTAATTGAATTAAAACATCATATAAATTCATCAGGCAGGATTGTGCTTGCCTATTCTGTGCTCAATCCAGCACAAAATAAGCACAGATTTCTTATCCACAAAGGATGAGAGAACTGGTTTCTCAGTCTCTCAGCCTCCCTTGCTTGGTAGCCTCATGTATGCATCTTGCAAAGGAGCTCTCTCTTTTCTTGCAAAGAAGACTAAAGATGTACTCTCAAAGAAGTGTATCTGTCAAGGACTATGAAGACTGTTTTGTTTTGGAAAACTGGGTGTGAGTCTTGACCTATGAATTTAGAATGAACTGGGTAATAAGACTTATACACTGCTGCTTCCTAATGGACCCATAACGTGACATTCCATTCCTTTGGGTTTCCCTGTGGAAGCCTTCAGCAGAGTGCTGTCAGCCTGGAAGACAATAATTTCACAATATGTGATCTTTAAATTTTTTTTTTACTTAACAGAGTAAGAAGTACATACGGTTACATTCTCTCATCAAGAATTCTTTAAGCATGTTAACTATTAAGTCCTGAAGCCTATAAAGGTTGGTAGCAACTATAAAATTTTTGAAAAATGTCACAACACGAAATGTTTAAACCACCACTTGGAAGATGTAGAGAAAGTACTCTGGCAAATTTCAATTACCTTCACAACTCCTGACTAGAATTCATAGTAAACTAGGAGTTTTCAGCCTATATTTACTGATTAGGTTTACTATTAATACTGTATTTACTAACAATGGAGAAAAAGTAGCCCATTCTCCCTCTTCTTCTATTATATTTTCACTATTATTATTTGCTTTTTTCCAACTTAACTGCCTTTATCTGTGGCTCCTTCACAAAGTCGATTTCTTGCCATTGTTGTTGTATTCTAACAAATAACTTGATTACAATTTTATAATGCTGCTTTTTGCATCTTTCTATATATTATAACATCCATAAATCTTTTTATTTCTGTAAGTTAATTCCATAAAAATATTTCAAAATACTGACTACATAGCTGGCAATAAAAATATTTTGATAAGTTGCAGAGATATACAACAAATATAATTTTGTGGGAGGCAATACGAATTCATCACACGCATGCATAGTTCACCCATATACTTTTCATTAATTCCTCATCAATGCTGCTTATATTCAAACTTCTCAGAGGCTCAAAATTTTATCCATGCACAAATAAGACTATTGTTGTGGTTTAACCCCAGCCAGCAACTAAGCACTGCACAGCCGCTCACTAACTTCCCCCTCCCAGTGCGATGGGGGAAAGAATTGGAAGAGAAAACCATGGGTTGAAATAAGAACAGTTTAATAGTGGAAATAAAATGAAGTAAAATAGCAGTAGTAATAATTATAATACTATTAGTAATAACAATACACATAGCAAGTGATGCACAATTCAATTGCTTACCACCTGTTGACCAGTGTCCAGCCAGTCCCTGAGCAGCGATTGCAGTGCCATCCCACACCCCTCCCTGTCCCACTCCCCCTGAGTATGATGTCCTATGGCCTGGAATATCCCTTTGGCCAGTTGGGGTCAGCTGTCCTGGCTGTGCCCCCTCCCAGCTTCTTGGGCACCTGGCAGAGCAGGGGAAGCTGAAAAGTCCTTGACTGGTGTAAGCCCTGCTTAGCAACAACTAAATCATCAGTGTGTTATCAACATTCTTCTGGTACTAAATCCAAACCACAGCACTATGCCAGCTAATAGGAAGATAATTAACTCTGTCCCAGCTGAAACCAGGACAATTATTTAATAAAAAATTTATCGGTTGTTCTCCAAATATGGATACTATTTGTCTGAATGAAAATTTTATTGGTTTAGGAGAAGCAATATTCTGTTCTGAGATAGTAAGGAACTTTCAATATATCCCTCCTTTAAAAAGTAAGTCTCATGAATTCTATGCTTGATAACTCTCTATGATATCAAGTGTGCATATTTACAATTTTGTTATATTTATTTCAGTTTTGCTCCTGCAACCTGAGCTGTCAGGCTCAAGCTGTGTTCTCTTTGTGTTTGTCATCACTGCTAATAAGGATTTGCATACCAAATTAGGCCCTTGGTTACAGATGAAATTCCATTACTTTCAAGTTATGTCCTCATGATAACTCCATAATTTCACAACCTTCATTTTGGTGGTACACCTGTAACTAAATGGGATTTAAGCCTGATCCAAAGGTTATTGAAAACAATGAGTGTCTTTATACTGACTTCAATTAGCTTTAAATAAGGCCTTTATTTAACAATTCTGTTAGTGAAGTGCAAGAAGGATTAATACCACTCTCATTCTCTCTTAGCTCTGTTGGCTAGTAACAGCAACAAAAACTATTACTGATTCTTTTTTAAGAAGGTAGATTTTAAACAACTCTCTGAAGACATACATGAAAATAACAACATCTTACAAATTTACCCTTAAGAGCAATGTAATAGAGAGGTACACAGAAGGGTCACTATTTTGCAAAAAAATAACTAGTTTTGAGTAATCACAGTGTGTAGCAAAGTTGTACTTCAGGTTTCAATAAGACTTATTTCTTCAGCATAGGAACGGAAGCCTTTAGCACTGAAAAGAGAGTAAAATTTCATTTGCACATAGTTTTGGAAGAAAAAAATGGAGAAAATTATCCATCTGATAAATACAGAATGTACATGAATATTTCAAAACAACTCTAAAATATATTTTTATTATGGTGCACTAACGTGAATCAGTCTTAAATAAATTGAAAGTGGTTTTTGGTAGGAGCACTTGTAACATTCCACAATAGGAACAGGCTTTCTGGAAATACAGAAAAAAGTAATATAAATTTTAAAATGCTCTTAAGTTGGTTAGTAGCCTATATATACATAAAATGCTCTGGGATACTTCATCATATTCTTAAATTCGATTTTATCTGAATATGGATAAACACATGTACTTTATAAAAAGAAATTGCCTGCATATTTTTGTAAAGCTTAAGGTCAGAAGGAAAAAAAAAAACCCTCCATGTACTGCTTTTATTCTAAAAAATACTGTTGCTATGACTACGTGACTAGCTTTTAAGGTGATGTCCTTTTTATTTAAAGTATTTTTAGAACTTTAGTTACCCTAACAACAGGATACACTTAAAACAGCAACTTCTAACAAGTTTGTTCTTGTTTGCAAAGAAAATCTCTCGTCTTTCTTTTTCTTTTCTGATTAAGAACTTCCAGCCATTAAATGATGGAAAGGACAAAAGAAACAAAGGTTCAAAAACATGTTTTGCATATTACTTCCCCTCACCAGCTTTAGTCCAAGCAGTGGCAGGTAACTTATGTTGATAATTTCACTGGATTTTTACTACAAGCAGATCACATGATCAAGATGGAAGAGTATGGCAAGTATAGCATAGTGATCTGTTATTGCATTTCAGTAGATAATTATTTTTAAGATGGGCTGTATTTTCTAAGTAACCTGCCTTACTTCAGTTAATCATATGGAGTAAACATTGCCATGCTCTGTTCCTATAAGAAAAAATGTTTACTTTTTCTTACTCGAACCAATGTCTTTATAAGACATGAATAGTGTAGACTGCTCACTCACCTTCTGATGGTCAATAGTACATGCCAATGGAAGAGTATTAGAACTGGGTTAGTCATTCTTTTCTGCTACAGTTTTCCACTTTACGATGATATGCAGTTCAGTTACTCTGCTAATCAGAAACAGTAGCTCTTATTTTGATTCATTTTGAAACTTTTTTTATTATTCTAGTGGGCTTTTTTTAACATTTTAATGAAGAGCTGTGACTATTCTCAATTGGTTTTGAGAAGAAAAGTTATTCCTTAGCTTTTTTTCTGAATTTACCATCTGTTTCTTTCAGCTTATGACCCCTCACTGTTACATTGGAAGACCCAATGAACATGACCCAATGAATTGCTCTCTATTCGATTTATCCATGCTAGTCTTCATTTTAAAGACCTCTATCATGTTCATCTTCAGTTATCTCTTCCAGGCTGAAGAATATTATTCTTATAGGAACTTTACACTGAATATATGGACTGTTAGATGGATTTAAGACTGGGTAGACTATCAGTTTCAAATGGTGATAATTAATAGCTTGATGTCTGGTGGCTGATAATAAGTGGAGGATCCTTGGGGTCAATATTAGTCAACAGAAGCTTTATGAAGCTTCACAAGAATAACTATGCATCATAACAGGCTGGAAAGGGGCAGACTGAGTAGGAGCCAGCAGAAAGGGATCTGCCAAGTTAAAATAGCCAGTGTGCAGTAAGGCAAAGAAGAGGAGCAGTGGGGGTCAGCTATTCTCTAAAGGAAAGGGTGGCGGGAATCAAACACAATAATGCATCCATCAGGGCAGGGACCTTGCCAGCCAGAGCTCTGACCCACAGTATCCAAGTGAGGTGTGCAGGGCAGGCCCACGTATAGCAGCCAGGTTCAGCCAGGTCGAGATCATCAGTCAAGTCCATGTTTGATGAAGAAGGTCCAAGGTAAAGCTAGGAAGTCAGTCTGTAGCTCAGGCTCAGGCCTGCTGATGGTAACTAGGATCAGACACATCCCTATGACTGTCAGCCAAATCCAGTCATGAGAGGTATGATAACAAGCCTGGAAATCCGTCCACAGGTCAGGGGTCCGTGGCCAGGACTAAAGGTCTCAGCTTGAGCTTAAATGAACTCCCTGGTCCAATGGAAGGAGGTTTGAGGGGTAGAAACCACAAGAGAGGCTGCTCAGGGCCATTAAGGCCTGTTAGTGCCGTTATGGCCCTGACGGTATCCCCCTCTTCTTAGCACTGTGTCCTGGTTTCAGCTGGCACAGAGTTAATTTTCTTCCTAGTAGCTGGCACAGTGCTGTGGTCTGCATTTAGTATGAGAAGAATGTTGATAACTCACTGATGGTTTAGGTGTTGCTAAGCAGTGCTTACAGCAGTCAAGGACCTTTTTTGTTTCAGTTTCCCCTGCTCTGCCAGGTGCCCAAGAAGCTGGGAGGGGGCACAGCCAAGACAGCTGACCCCAACTGGCCAAAGGTGTATTCCAGACCATGTGACATCATGTTCAATGTATAAACTGGGGGAGTTAGCCAGGGGAGAGTGATCGCTGTTCAGGTCAGTGAGTGGTAAGCAATTGCATTGTGCATCACTTGTTTTGTATATTCTGTATATTCTATTATTATTATTTTCTCCTCTACTGTTTTATTACACTGTCTTTATCTGAACCCATGGGTTTTACCTTCTTTTCTGATTCTCTCCCCCATCCCACTGAGGGAGCAGGGGAGAGAGTGAGCAGCTGTGTGGTGTTCAGCTGCCTGCTGGGTTAAACCACAACACACTGCAAGGCTGTGTCTGGTATACTGTATCCAATTTTGGGATAAATAAGAGAAACATGGAGAAACTGGAAACCTTGGTAGCTGTCAGCTACAGAGTCTGCTGGGCTCTAAAACACATGTCCTTCAGGGAGTGGATGAAGGAGCTGAGCCTGTTTAGTATATTGAAGAAAAAGATTCTTTCATCTCTGCAATCAGTCTTACTAATTTGTTTGAGGAAACCCACTGAATTATGGCAAGCTGCTTACAGATGAAATGGCAATAAAAATTTTTTTACTTTTCAGAAATGCTTCCCAGTGGACAAAATTTTAGGAATAAAGTGTTCCAGACAAACAATACCACACTAAATGTGTTTTTACCAATCTACTCCCTTTAAGTGGGATCCTCTTCTTAATCTTCACTTGGATAAGTTTCAGGATGAGCTCTTTAAAGATTTCTAGTTAGCATAGCATGCCCCATAATATTCCACAATCCACAACATCTACAGGGAGAATTAGGTAATTTTAATGAACATTCCATTGAAAATTCTCAACAGCATCACCTCAGTCACTCGTCATGCCACTGTACAAAGTCTAGTCTCTACTCCTGTTATACAACCATCTCTCCAGGTTTCTGTCCCATGTACCTGAGCTGAGCCTTATCTCAGTGTTTACAACATCAATCTTGAAGAAACAACAGAAATCTTAAGACTTTTAAAGTAGATTTGTTTCCCCTTCTGTTTTTTTTTCTGCTTGTTCAGGAGCACTTGCATTACTTGGGTGGCTTTATAAGCCTTCCTTCCCTACAAAAAGGTCTCTGGCAGCAGCAGGACCTTCTTTTTGGGCTCAAGCTCCAGCATGTAGTTTCCTCATTTCCCAAATGAATGAAGGGGAAACAACCTTTCAAGCTTCTTTCTGCTCTTTCTTCACAACAGCTCTTATTAGAGTGCTTGAGAACAGTTACACTCACAGAAAGGGAGCATACTCTATGCTCTGAGCTCATGGCTGACATGTTCATTGTGCAGTTATTTCTATGACAAAGGGACAAACAAAATAACAGCCCACATTTACTTGAATCTCTGAGCTGCAGAAATAATTAAGCCAGACTTGTCCATGGTGGCAGATAGTGTGAGAATGGGCAACAATCACAAATTGTGGCTTGGAAGGTTGAGACTGGACATGAGGAAAATCCTTCCTCTTGTGGGAGGGTAAGGCAGCACTAGAACCATCCAGAGCAGGTTACCAAAACAGCTTGTTTTGTCCTTGGAAGTTTCAAGATTTCTCTAGACAAAGCCACTGCTGTCTTGATCTGCTTTTAGCAGAATGCTGGGCTAGGTAACCTCTGGAAGTGTCATCCAACTAATATTTCTATAATTCCATGATTTCACTGCTTTCATTATGGAGGCTGTTCCAGATGTTTTGTCATCTTGTGATCTTCTCTGAAATTTTTCCTATCTGTACTATTTCTTTTTTGCTATATCTAGCCTACTATAGTCTTTTTTTCTTGTGAAATTTAAAATTGACTCCGACTGTGTTATTAACTTTAAGTAACTAGCAACTCACTTTAGAAATAATGAAGCAATACCCATTGACTTTAGTATGTTTTATATTAGGTCCTTAAGAATACACAAATAAAGAAATTCTATTAATTAATATAATTTGTTCTGTATTTCCTAAATTTACATTTTGCATTGATTTAGAGAATAATATTGCATACCTGTGTATATTCTGTGGATGAGATATTAAAACAGATACCATTATATGTTGCATTATTTCTTGTACTACAAACTTACTGAATGTTGACTGAAAAAATAATTTATTCATCATTTGGAAGGACAGCCTACAAAAAAACCCAACCAACCAAAAATAGAGCCCATGTAGGGCCCATGAAACAATCCAGGGATCAGTCTTAAAACTACTGATTGAGAGGACATATAGGGCCATACTGACTATATATTACTAGTGTAATGCTAGTGTCCTAAGCTGATGTTTGGTGTAATCTGTAAAGTGTAAGGAGGTGTGATCTTTGTCCTGACAATTTTAATATTTGTGTATGAGCTGAGATGTAACAGAAGCCAATGCTGCTGATGCACATTAATGGAAGTTAAGGGGAAAAAAAAACCTTTTTGGCCTTAACTGACTGTTGTTTTTGCTAGCTTTTTTAGTACATTTTTTTGAAATATCACGTGCAGTTATAATATGCATCACTTTATTTTCTTACCTGAATTTCAGTGCAAAACTTTCTTAATATGTTAATCTAAACTTTTATATTAATAAATGATCAAATATCAGTAAGTAATAGTTGTTACTGAAGAATGAATTAATTTTCCACTAGCTCATTTTAATATTCACTAGCCTAATGAAAAAAAAAATTAAACATCTGGAAAGATGACATTTTTCATGTACTCCTGTGTGATTCACTTTGCCAAAAATGTTAAAGGAAATCAGCTGATATGCAATTTGCAAACTACCAGTTAGCTAAATCTGGGCCTGGCCTGTGGGCTGATATCCTGGGCTGGCCTTGACACATCCCTGTCCTCATGGAGGTGCCCAGTGCTCTGGCTGGGGTGTTGGGTTTGTCTGACCAGTGAGTCCCTCTCCTGCCGCCCCTAAGGGGAGCCTCTGCAGCTCCCCATCCCCAGGGGGGAAGCCAGCTTCCACTGTGCCTTAACAATATTCTATTTCAAAGATATTTTTAAATCAATCTTAACTATGTTATATTTGCTACTTTTCCTATGTCAATGAACTGTAGTCCGATGTGTACTATATGCAAGTGAATAACTATCTGAATGTAGGAATCACTGACAGGTCATTTACAGAATGCTATGCAAAAAAGACTGTGAGTCTGGTAGGAACCTTTAAGGTAATGTAAAGAGGCTGCGATAAGGTACCTTGAAGCTTCACAATTTGCTTTCTGATAATTAAGTAACTAGAAAACCAATTTACCACTTGATCACAAACCCCTAAATTCTTAATTTCTCATGCAATTAACCAAATCAAGAGTTTTGACACTTTGACACATCAGTAAACACAGTATTGGTAGAATTTCCATGATCATAGTAACGTAGCTTACCACAAAATATTTGTCAAATTTAATGAAGCACATCATGCTGAATAACCAAGCCAGGAAACGAAAGACTTATCAATCAGTCTGTTTCTATTTGTAGACAGGTGGAAAGGATGGGCATATACAAGAAGAGGACATAAGCAAAAATCAGCTGCAATACTCGAAAACAGGTATGTTGTCATGGAAGAAAAAAAAAAGAAAAAGAAAAAACAAATAGAAACAGATACAATTGTAGTGATCATTGTCATTGGGACATGACAAATTTAAATACAAATATGCTTTCAATATCACTGAAACTACAAGTATTCATAGACATTGCAGTCTTAAAAGAACATTAGATGTGACAATGTGACAAAACAAGGGAATCCTAAAAGAAAGAATGACAAATTAGAAATTTTCCTTTTCAAAAGCTAAGTGTAAACTAGGGCAAAGAAGTGGGACACTGAACGAAGTAACATATTAAAAATGAAACTGTATATGTCCATAAATCAATATTTTAAGCTAAATTATGGTATACTGAGGCTGTGTCTTAATGAAATGAAATGCTTCCTGGGAATATTCTCGGTCAATGGAATGTGATCATCTATAGCAGTAAACTGTTAGAACATGGCTTGAGTCTGCCGTACGCCAACTGATCTTTTCCCCATTAGTTACTGGACAGAGTTCAACACACAAGGAAATCTAGGAGTTATTCTCTGCAGACAGTGTGAATGAAGTCATTGTGTTTCAGGAGCTGAGAGACCTTATGAGCATATGATGAGATTCTTTCTTGTCAACTGTCTGCAGTGCCAGAGAATGTCTTCAAAATGTTTAATGTGCTATTGGAGCTAAGCTGTTATGTTAGTGTTAGGATCACCAACTATATACAATAAAGAAGGCCTTCTAACATTGAGTAACCATATCTCTGACAAGATGTGAAGACAGCTTAAAAGTTAAAGATTTACAAGAAAATTTTAGTAGTATGTAAATGCAGAATGTTTTAAAATAAAAATTTCAGATTCATGAGTTCCAGTCTGTTCTCCTGACAGGGAAAAAAGAAAGAGTTTAATACATAGTCAAAAAACAGATGGCTAAGGCATTGTTTTAAAGAGAGGGAACTCCTAGACAGTTTGCGCTAATGGTTTGCAAACACTTTGAAAGAAAAAGTGCTTTTTTCATGAAAATGATGATAATGAATCATCAATGCAGGGAGCTAACACATACAAATACAAAAGCAAGAAACCTTAACTTTCGTGCTTCCATTGCCTAATTTAAAATGTTAAATCCCTGCCTCTAATGCTGCCTTTTCTTTCTTCCATTAGGGATGTCTAATTTTGCTATGCATTTACAGAACTTTGCATCCTTCTTGTCCTGAAGCTTAGTTCCTATTCCTCTTTTTTCTCCTTGCTAAAAATAAATTTGCCAGAATTGCAGATAATAACAAAGTTAGACAACTAGATGACACAACATATTCAGATATTTTTTCAGATACTTTTGGCAAAATCTTCACAAACAGCTATTTATGGAGTTAAATTACTGCTATGTAAAAGACAAGTGTAATTGTAAATAAAACTGAATAAAATAAAGCAAAACAAAACAGGAGAATAGTTATTCAGTTCTCAATAGGAAGAAGATGACTGTGGCTTAGAGCAAGAACCAGTATGTCAAGTGTGGTATTCACTGATGATCTGGTACAGGTGGAAGCAGTGATACTGGAAAATCGAATAATTTTAAATGGTGATTGAGAAGAGATACATCTGAGGAGTTCCAAGGAAACCTAATAAAGATTAATGAATAAGAAACATGGAGAAAAATCAAAGCTAAGAGAGAGAAAGTAATACAAGTGGAATTGTTCGAATATTCATGCACAGGATCAATAATTCAGTTGTATCAGCTCAGGATATGGATTTTGGCATTTTATGTCAAGTCTAATAGCTAATACAATAGCAAAACAACAGTCTAAATGAAAAACTAAAAGAATGATAAGGAAAAACTGTATGCTTATATGCTCTCATCTGCAATACATGTTCATTTCTGGCCCCTTGGTAAGCAAGTTTTAGAGGGCATTCAGTGTTAAGGTATAAGAATGATTAAAAATAAAAAAACCCTGTTCATTTCAAGAACCTGAACAGATTACCAGTGTGAACCACTGGTTTACTGATTTCAGAGTCATTTAGGTTGGAAAAGACCTTTAAGATTATCAAGTCCACCTATTAACCTAGCACTGCCAAGTCCACCACTAAACCATGGCCCTAAGCACCACACCTACCCATCTTTCAAATACCTCCAGGGATGGGGACTCGACCACTTCCCCAGGCACCCTGTCCCAATGCTTGACAAGCCCCTCAGTGAAGAAATTTTTCCTAGTATCCATTCTAAACCTTCCCAGGTGCAACACAAGGCCATTTCCTCTTGTCCTATCGCCTGTTACTTGGCAGAGGAGACCAACACCCACTCGCTACAACCTCCTGACAGGTAGTTGTAGAGGGTGATAAGGTCTCCCCTCAGCCTCCTCTTCTCCAGGCTCCAGTTCCCTCAGCTGCTCCTCATAAGGCTCCGGACTCCTCACCAGCTGTGTTGCCCTTCTCTGGACACACGCCAGTGCCTCAATGTCTCTCTTGTAGTGAGAGGGTCAAAACTCAACACAGGATATTTAAGGTGTGGTCTCACCAGTGCTGAGTACAGGGGGACTTCCCTAGTCCTGTTGGCCACACTATTTCTGATACAAGCCAGGATGCTCTTGGCCTTCTTGGCCACCTGGGCACACTACTGGCTCATGTTTAGCCGGCTGTCAACCAACACCCCCAGATCCTTCTCTGCCAAGCAGCTTTCCAGCCACTCTTCCCCAAGCCTGCAGAGTTGCATGGGGTTGTTGTGATCCAACTACAGGACCCAGCACTTGGCCTTCTTGAACATCATACAGTTGGCCTTGGCCCATCGATCCAGCCTGTCCAGGTCCCTTTGCAGAGCCCTCCTCCCCTCGAGCAGATCGACACTCCCACACAGTTTGGTGTCATCTGCAAACTTGCTGAGGGTGCGCTCAAACCCCTTGTCCAGATCATTGATAAAGATGTTAAACAAAACTGGCCCCAATACTGAGCCCTGGGGAACACCACCTGTGACCAGCCTCCAACTGGATTTCACTCCATTCAGAACTCTTATGGTGTGGCCATCCAACCATTTTTTTACCTAGCAAAGAGTATTCCCATCCAAGCCATGAGCAGCCAGAATCTACCAGAGAATGCTGTGGGAAACGGTGTCAAAGGCTTTGCTTAAATCTAGTTAGACAACATCCACAGCCCATCTTTCATCCACTAATGGGGTCACCTTGTCATAGAAGGAGATCAGGTTAGTCAAGCAGGGCCTGCCTTTCATAAATCCATACTGACTGGGCCTTATCACCTGGTTGTCCTGCATGTGCCACGTGATGACACTCAGGATGGTCTGTTCCATAATCTTTCCCTGTATCAAGGTCAGACTGACAGACCTGTAGTTCCCTGGTTCCTCCCTCCAACCCTTCATGTAGATGGGTGTCATGATCACTGACCTCCATGCTTGTATTCCTCATGAGTTGCCTGCCCTTTCTTCCAAAGGTCATAAACTCTCCTTTTTTTCCCCGAGTCCTAGCCAAAGCTCTCTGTTCAGCCAGGCCTCTTATTCCTTGCCTGCTCGCCTTTCAGCACATGGGGACGGCCTACCTCTGCACCTTTAAGATTTCCTTCTTGAAGAATATCCACCCTTCCTGGACTCATTTGCCCTTCAGGACTGCTCTCAAGGGACTCTGTCAACCAGGCCCTCAAAGACGCCAAAGTCTGCCCTCCAGAAGTCCAAGGTGGCCATTCTGCTGACCCCCCTCCTTCTCCAAGAACTGAGAATTCTATAGTTTCATGATTGCGGTGCCCCAGGTGTCCTTCAGTTGTCACATCACCCACCAGCCCAGGGTCATGGTTTAACCCGGCTGGCAACTAAGCACC
>NW_009259120.1:98675-101862 GCF_000687185.1 Egretta garzetta | reverse complement strand
GCGTGGACAGTGTGTTAAGACCAATGAAATTATTGCTTGTGCCGCGTGAACCCTGCTTGTACTATAAGTATACCCGTACTCGGGAAGAAAGTTTGGAAGCATTCACCATACTCCTATGGAGACTGTGTCTGCATTCTGGGCTCCCCTAAGCAACATTTAAGCAACAGGTGACTCTCTGTTGAAGGGTACCGAGGCACCCATCTGCCAACCTGACAGGGAGTCACAAGAGGTGTGCTGCCTTCCAGGAGCTAAGGTTCGAGACGTGGCCGAGAGGGTGCCACAACTCATCAATAGAACGGACTACTATCCATTGCTACTATTTCATGTAGGCACAAACGACACAGAAAGCAGAAACCTGGGTAAAATCAAGGAAGACTTTCGAGCCCTGGGGGAACAAGTGAAAAACATGGGCACTCAAGTTATCTTTTCCTCCATTTTACCAGTTCAAGGGAAGGGGGCAGCCAGAAATAGGTGCATCATGCATATCAAGTCATGGCTACATGGCTGGGGCTGTCGGGAGGGTTTGGGCTTCTATGACAATGGGGTGTTCTTCGATGACTACAACCTGTTAGGGAGAGATGGGGTCCACCTCTCTAGACAAGGCAGAGGAATCCTAGGCAGTAGGCTGGCCAATTTGGTACGACGGGCTTTAAACTAAAGGACTCAGGGGGTGGGATGCACATTCAGGACACTCAGGCAGTCACATCCAACAGGGTAACAAGTGTGACCATTCAGAGCAGCAGTAACTGTGCTGTAGCTGCCTCCCAATTCAAGAACCAGAAGACCAACTGCCTTAAAGGTGGGCTTGGCAGTGGCAGATCCCCTTCCACCCCTCCAGGGAAACCTGCGTGCTCAATTGCCTCGCTGAAATGCCTCTACACCAATGCAAGAAACCTGGGTAAAATCAAGGAAGACTTTCGAGCCCTGGGGGAACAAGTGAAAAACATGGGCACTCAAGTTATCTTTTCCTCCATTTTACCAGTTCAAGGGAAGGGGGCAGCCAGAAATAGGTGCATCATGCATATCAAGTCATGGCTACATGGCTGGTGCTGTCGTGAGGGTTTGGGCTTCTATGACAATGGGGTGTTCTTCGATGACTACAACCTGTTAGGGAGAGATGGGGTCCACCTCTCTAGACAAGGCAGAGGAATCCTAGGCAGTAGGCTGGCCAATTTGGTACGACGGGCTTTAAACTAAAGGACTCAGGGGGTGGGATGCACATTCAGGACACTCAGGCAGTCACATCCAACAGGGTAACAAGTGTGACCATTCAGAGCAGCAGTAACTGTGCTGTAGCTGCCTCCCAATTCAAGAACCAGAAGACCAACTGCCTTAAAGGTGGGCTTGGCAGTGGCAGATCCCCTTCCACCCCTCCAGGGAAACCTGCGTGCTCAATTGCCTCGCTGAAATGCCTCTACACCAATGCATGCAGCATGGGGAATAAGCAGGAAGAGCTGAGTTCTGTATGTGGTTGCGGGGCCATGATCTCATTGCAATTACAGAGACATGGTGGGACAACACGCATGACTGGAACTCTGCCATCAATGGCGATGTACTTTTAAGGAAAGACAGGCCTACAAGGTGAGGTGGTGGAGTTGCTCTTTATGTGAAGGAGCAACTGAATGTATAGAGCTCTACCCAGGAGCGGATGAAGAACAAGTTGAAAGCTTGTGTGTAAAAATTAAGGGACAGGCCAGCATGGGTGACACTGTGGTGGGTGCTTGCTATAGACCACCCAACCAGGATGAGGAAGTAGATGAGGCCTTCTACAGACAGCTAAAAGTAGCCTCGCAATCACAGACCCTGCTTCTCATGGGGGACTTCAACAATCCTGATATCAACTGGAAGGACCACACGGCAAGGTGCGCACAGTCCAGGAGGTTCACGCAGAACATTGACAATAACTTTTTGACCCAGGTGGTGGAGGAGCCAACAAGAAGTGGAGTGCTACTGGACCTTGTGCTGACAAATAAAGAAGAACTGGTTGAGGATGTGAAGGTAGGGGGCAGGCTTGGCTGCAGTGACCACGAGATGGTGGAGTTCCAGATTCTGAGAGGTGGAAGCAGAACAACAAATAGGACTGCTACACTGGACTTCAGGAGAGCTAACTTTGGCCTCTTCAGGGACCTACTTGGAAGAATTCCATGGACTAAGGCTCTTGAAGGTAGGGGAGGCAAAGAGATCTGGCTGCTATTTAAGCAGCACTTCCTCCATGCTCAGGATCCATGCACCCCCATCAGTAAGAAATCAAGTAAATGAGGCAGGAGGCCTGCATGGATGAGCAAGGAGCTTCTAGTAAAACTCAAAGAAAAGAGAAAGCTCTATGGAATGTGGAAAGAGGGTCAGGCCACTTGGGAGGCATACAGGAATGCTGCCAGAGCATGCAGGGAAGCAACAAGAAAGGCCAAGTTCCACCTGGAACTAAGTCTGGCGAAGGATATCCTACTGGTCCTGGAACTCATTAATGTATGTCTATTCTCTTTGAAGCATGCCCATTTATGTCCACTGGTGGTCTTACAAGGCCCTCTGGTGGTCACCGATAGTCTTCCTCTCTGTGCCCGCTTGTTGCACTCTGGCTTTGGGCATGCTCAGTCCATCACCAGCCTATTTACGTATTCCTCACTGATACAAAACTGGTTTCTTCGAGCACAGCTCCCTTCTCTGCCGTACTCCAGGATACAGTGCCTCAGCACAGCTCTGCTGTCTGTGCTACTCAGGGATGCGCTTCCTTCCACCTCATCACATGTAGCAACTTCTAAGGCTGTTCTGTCATGAATTCTTTCAAGCTTGCAAACTGGGCTGAGTTGATACAATTAGGAGGGGGGTGCATCAGTTTCTTTTCAACGATACAAAATTGGGTATCACTCAGCCCTGGTGCAGGCCGGGCCCCTCCCCGTGGCGGTGGCCGGACAGCTTTGCTCACCAGCCGTGCCGCCTCGCCGCACCGCTCTGTGCCAAACCAACCAGCCTGGGGACAAGCAAAGATACTCGGTGAACAGGCCCAGCCTGGAGAACCGCAGCGCTGCTCGCTCTGCTTTTGGCCCCGCTGACCCGAAAGAAGGCCCCACGGGAAGCAGGGGGCATCGCAGGCTTCACAGGGACGACGAGGGGGAGGTAGCTGGGGTGGTGTGTGGAGGAGCCTGCGACAGCCAGGGGCTGCCCCCGGCTCCGGGCGCGCGCGCGCGGC
>NW_009259120.1:98163-98461 GCF_000687185.1 Egretta garzetta | reverse complement strand
GGGGCGGGGGGGGGGAGCGCTAGCTGTTTGTGGCAGCAGCCACGCGGTGGGGAAGCATCCAGCCCTTTCGTCTGCAAACCTTGCGTTTTAGCAGCATAATTGACTTTTTGCAAAGCTTCAGAAAGTCAGCACGTGGCCATCAAACATTTCAGAGCCAAGATCAAGGGCCAAAGCAATGGCCAACAGGCCTGGGAAAGCAGGGAGCATTGCAGGCTTCGCAGGGACGACGAGGGGGAGGTAGCCGGGGTGGTGTGTGGAGGAGCCTGCAACAGCCAGGGGCTGCCACCGGCCCCGGGGG
>NW_009259120.1:96610-97633 GCF_000687185.1 Egretta garzetta | reverse complement strand
AAGGCGAGGAGGGGAGGGCCGGGCCCGGGGCCCCGCAGCAGAGCCAGCAAGCTTTCCCAGCGCCCGCCGGCCGCCGGGCTGGTACCTGCCCGTGCCCCAGGCTGATGGGGAAGAGCTGCTGGTCCAGGGATACAAACCCTGTCTTAATCGCTGCCATTAAAGCCTCGCCTGGGCGTATTGTCAGAATGGGAGGCACAAGACAGGCGATCGCTTCTGGCAGGTGGTTGACATGGTTGTAAAAGAAGAGACCAAGGGCAGCAGGGATGCCCCGATGCTGGGACTGGAAGGAAAGCCTTGATCATGCACCACCGGGGAGGGACGCGCTCTCGGGGTGCAGTGCTGCACTCGCTGCCATTGATGGGGGAGCACCAGGGCAGTGGAGAAAAGTCTTACAAATGGAGAGGCAAGTGGCTCTTGTAGGGGTCCTACACCCTCTGCAGTGGGGAGGATCCTCCTGAGCCCCAGGGGATGCCATCCCATGCAAGCATTAGGGAACACAGACCAAATTTATGAGAGATCTAGAATGTTCCAAGTCCTTGACTTGAATGGGAGACAGGCGGGTGCGAGGGGAGCTGGAGGGGATCCAGCCAGACTGACAGCTTGCCGCCGGCACCAGCCCAGGGCTCTCCCCAAGCAATGCTGGGACACCCCCAGGACAGAGATTGCCCGAAAACATGGGCACCATGGAGCAAGGCACTGTGGAGGGAGGCCAGCAGAGACCCCAGACTGGGCACAGGACATGGGCTCTCTCATGGTCTGGAGCAGAGGGAGCACAGGGGCTCTCCAGCTCTGGCTGCTGGCATGGGCCTTGCCTGCACCCATCTTTCTCCCGAGAAGGACCAGGCACAGGTGAAAATTGTCATCTTTAATTGGCCTAGGGAAGCATCAATGGCCGAGAGGAGGCTGGCATTAGGATGTCCTCATAGCAGCGGAATGCCTGGGGTGCCGTCCTTGCACCCATCCCTCACATGCATCCCTGTGCCGCTCCCTTGGAAGCTGCTCAGGCTCAGGGCTGGCCGCCAC
>NW_009259120.1:90986-96588 GCF_000687185.1 Egretta garzetta | reverse complement strand
GTTGCCGCCGGGGGGGCTCTACTGCTCTGGCTGCCCCGCGATGCAGGAGCAGCGGAAAGCCCTGCGCAGGGCCCTGAGTGCCCTCCTGAGGAGGGAGGGCCGTCGCCGTCCAGCCGGGGCGTGCAGGGGGGCAGCGATGCCTGTGGGGGAAGGAGAGCTGTAGGCGAGGGGCTGGGTGGGTGACAGGCAAGCTCCTGGCTCTGCACGGGCCGCCTCGGGCCCTGGGCCTTGATTCCTTGCTCAGCACGCAAGGCTACCCAGCTGATCGTGTGGCTTTAGTCCATCTAGCCTGAGACAGCACTGGGCCCCAAGCCTCGATCCCCCGTTCAGCATGCCTGGCTGCACAGCTGACCGCATCACTTTGTCCTGCCCTGCTCAGACTGCCTTAGACCCTGGGCCTCCATTCCTCACTCAGCACACAAGGCCGCCTGGCTGATCACGTTGTTTCCGACCGGCTCCTCTCTGTCTGCCTCGGGCCCCAGGCCTCGATTCCTTGCTCAGCACACCTGGTCGCCTGGCCTATTGTGTCCCTTTTGTCCGGCTCTGCTCAAGCCGCCTCAGCCGCCAGGCCTCAATTCCTATCTTGGCATCCCCGGCCACATGGCCGATTGCGTCACTTTCTCCCAGCTGCGCTTGGGCCACATCAGGCTCCAGGCCTCAATTCTTAGCTCAGATCCACCCAGCTGCCCAGCCAATTGCTTCAGTTTCATGCAGCTTTGCTCGGGCCTCCTCCAGACCTGGGCCTCGATTCCTCGCTGAGCCCACACAGCTACCTGGCAAATCGCGTCACTTTCATTTGGCTTGCTCAGGCTGCCTGAGGTCCCGGGCTTCGATTCCTTGCTTAGCACGGCAGGCTGCCAGTCCGATAGCGTGGCTTTCATCTGGCTTCACTGGAGCCTCCTTGGGCCCTGAGCTTTGAGCCCTCACTCGGCACGCCCAGCTGATCGCATCGCTTTCGCCTGGCTCCACTCAGTCCACCTTGGGCACCTGGCCTTGATTCCTTTCTCGGCACACCCAGCCACCTGGCCGATTGCATCGCTTTCGTCCTGCTCCGCTTGGGCCTCCTTGGGCCCCAGGTCTCCGGTCCTAACTGCATGCCCAACCGCCCGGTGGATTGCATTGTTTTCATTCTGCTCACTCAGGCTGCCTCAGGCCCCGGGCTTCGATTCCTTGCTTGGCGCACCCAGCAACCTAGATGATCACATGGCTTTCGTCCGTCTGGCTTGAGCCTCCTTGGGACCTGAACCTCGATTCCTTGCTCGGCATGTCCGGTGGATTGCGTCAAGTTCATTCTGCTCGCTCGAGCTGCCTCAGGCTTTGATTCCTCACTTGGTGTGCAGGGCCACCCATCTGATCACATTGCTTTCACCTGGCTTCACTCGAGCTTCCTCAGGCCCCGGGCCTCAATTCCTTGCTCAGTGCACCCGGCCACCCGGCTGATTGCATGGCTTTCATCCATCTAGCTTGAGCTGCCTCGGGCCCTAGGACTCGATTCCTCGCGCAGCAGCCCCAGCCACCCAGCTCCCTTTCATCAGGCTCTTCTCAGGCCATCTCGGTCACCAGGCATCAATTCCTCACCGCCTGCCACTGACATTGCTAACATCTGGCTCCGCCCAGCGTCGCTCGCACTGCCTCGGGCCCTGGGCCTAGATTGCTCGCTTGGCGCGTCTGGCTGATTGTGCCACTTCCATCTGGCTTTGCTCCAACCGCCTCACCCGCTGGGCCTTGATTCCTTGCTCAGCCTGCCCGGACGCCTGGCCGATGGTGTCGCTTTTGTCCAGCTCTGCTCAGGCTACCTCAGTCCCTGCTCCTCGATTCCTCATTCAGCGCATCTGGCCGATCGTGTCGCTTTTGTTTGCCTTGCTTGGCTCTGCCAAGGCTGCCTAGGGCCCCAGGCCTCTGTGCTGGTTTCAGCTGGGATAGAGTTAATTTTCTTCACAGTAGCTAGCATAGTGCTGTGGTTTGGATTTAGTACCAGAAGAATGTTGATAACACACTGATGTTTTCAGCTGTTGCCAAGCAGTGCTCAGACTACTCAAGGACTTTTTGAGCTTCTCCTGCTCGGCCAGGGGCATAACAAGCTGGGAGTACAGCACAGCTAGGACAGCTAATCCAAACTGACTAAAGAGCTATTCCATACCATAGAACATCATGCTCGGGGGGTTGGTCGGTCGGTTGCGGGGACAGTGATTGCTGCTCGGGGAGAGTGATCGCTGCTCGGGAAGTGATTGCGGCTTGGGATGGGCTGGGCATTGGTCGGTGGGCGGTAAGCAAGTGCATTGTGCATCATTCGCTTTGTATATTCTGTATATTCTGTTACCATTCTCATTATTACTATTATTATTATTTTCTCTTATTAAACTGTCTTTATCTCAGCCCTCGGCTCTAACCCTTTTTCTCCTTCCCAATTCTCTCCCCCATCCCACTGAGGGAGGGGGAGTGAGCGAGCGGCTGCGTGGTGCGTAGCTGCCAGCCGGGTTAAACCACAACAGCCTCAATTCCTCGTTCAGTGGCACCTGGCTGCCTGGCCTATCACATCCCTTTCATTTGGCTCCACTCGGGCTGCCTCAGCCATGGGGCCTCAATTTCCTCTCTCAGCACACCTTTTCAAATGTGAAAACTCAACTTGGATCCAGCACTCCCACCTGAAAGCTGTGACCAGTCTAGAACTGGAACCAGGAAACCCTCCTGCCACCAAGGGAACATCCAGCACTGCAGAGACAAAATTACGCCCAGCTGGGAACCTACACAGAGCTAGCGGATTGGCTGTGGATTCGCTAACCTTGTGTAAAACAATTCAACAACAGGCAAGTGGAAAGTAATTTGTTACTTATGGATTGCCCGTGGTCTGAACTCTATCTTTACTTAAAACTGGAGTGTAATTAAGCAATAACTGTCTTTGATACAATATGCCATTTCTTTTTTCTTACAAAAATAGTTCTTAAACCCTTACACGACACCTAATGAGCCATTGCATTGTAGGTTTGTTCTGGGCTGGCGTTTATCAAGCACTGCAAACAACGTGAATGTTTGCAGGGAACCTAACTTGGTATTCTGTAAGGAAGCTCTACTCCTACCCTATCAGCTACTCAGCCATCAATGAGAACACAAGTAGCTGCACAAGCCAGGGGCCTGCTCCTGGGTGATGGAGCCACTTGACTCCTTAACCAAACTAGTTTGGTACAGGCTCCAAAGGAGGGAAAAGCCTAAGCTGTAACCAGGCCAAGAACTTCTCTAGTTCCAATCTGCTCTCTGAAAACCCACAAGGGAACGGGGTGACACAGTGGGCATGGATGCGTATCAGCTTGGAACACCTATCGTGCGATTAACACATGAATAGGGGGTGGCTCTTCCAAGACTCATTTGTCAAGGAACAAAAGGAAGTTGTGGGTGCAAGGAGTCTCATGCGTACCCTTTCCATCACATGCCTACCACTTTATCCCATAAATAGGAAGCCTAAGTGAGCCACCTTTGAGCTCTCCCTGAGAAGCAGCCTGGCTGCACGGCGGTGATCTCCCCTGGAGCTGGGACACCTCTCAAGGTTGCTCCTCAAGGCCGAGAGACCTTTCACCAACAGCAGGTCTTTGGTAAGCAACTGATACCGTGCATAACCTTGTAGTACGGCAACTTTGATTTGTGTCTTGGTAACTCTGATTTGTTTCTTGATAACTTGGATTTTTTCTTGGTAACTTTGACTCCATCTTGGTATTTTTGACTCATCATTCTATCTTTTGTGCAATAAGGAGTAGAGTGACCCTTGCCATCGAACTCTGTTAAGTCACACTTTTACAACATCGTATTTCAATAAATTCTCACTTTTGCTGACACCTTTGATAGTGGCTCTTTAACTGGTCTAAATCACCCATTCACAATTGTCCTGGTTTTGGCAGGGACAGAGTTAATTTTCTTCCTCGTAGCTGGCACAGCGCTGTGGTTTGGATTCAGGACCAGCAGAATGTTGATAACACCCTGATGTTTTTAGTGGTTGCTGAGCAGGGCTTACACCAGGCAAGGACTTTTCAGCTCCCCCTGCTGTGCCAGGGGCACAAGGAGCGGGGAGGGGGCACGGCCAGGACAGCTGAGCCCAACTGCCCCAAGGGCTATTCCAGACCATACAACATCATGCTCGGGGGAGTTAGCCAGGGGGAGAGGGATCACTGCTAGGGACAGGCTGGGCATCAGTCAGCGGGTGGTGAGCAATTGCACTGTGCATCACTTGTTTTGTATATTCGGTATATTCTGTTACCATTATTATTATTGGTGGTGTTGTTTTTCTTTTATTAAACTGTCTTTATCTCAACCCATGGGTTTTACTTTTTTTTTCTAGTTTTCTCCCCCATCCCACTGAGGGAGCGGGGAGTGAGAGAGTGGCTGGGGGGTGTTCAGCTGCCTGCTGAGGTAAAAAACACCACCACCACATTGGCGTAGTCGGCAGGAACCTAAATCAGGCTTCGTGACATCCTGCCCTGTCACCTATTCAGGTACATGTGACATCACAAGCACCTACAGAAGCCAGGGGACTGCTCCTGCCCTAACAGCTACAGAAAATCCATTTATATTACAAGCAGCTGCCCAAGCCAGCTTGGGGATGAAAATCTTGAGAGCAGCCCTGAGGAGAAGGTGGATGAAAAATTGGACTTGAGCCAGCCATGTGCGCTTACAGCCCAGAAAGCCAAATGTATCGTGGGCTGCATCCAAAGCATCATGGCCAGCAGGTGAAGGGAGGGGATTCTCCCCCTCCACTCCCATGAGACCCCACCTGGAGTACTGCATCCTGCTCTGGGGTTTCCAGTAGAAGACATGGACCTGTTGGAGCGAGTCCAGAGGAGGGCCAGAAAAATGATCCAAGGTTTGGAACACCTCTGCTACGAAGAAGGGCTGAGAGAGTTGGGGTTGTTCAGCCTGGAGAAGAGAAGGCTCTGGGCAGAGCTTCCTGCAGCCTTTCAACATATGAAGGGCGCTTCGAAGAAAGATGGAGGAAGGCTTTTTACCAAGGCTTGTAGTGACGAGGGCAACGGTTCTAACCTGAAAGAGGGTAGGTTTAGCGTGGACATAAGGAAGAAAAGTTTTACAATAAGGGTGGTGAGGCACTGGACCAGGTTGCCCAGAGAGGTTTGGATGCCCCATGATTGGAAGGCGTTGGTCAGGTTGGCTGGGGCTTTGAGCAACTTGCCTAGGGAACGATGCCCCTGCCTTTGGCAGGAGGGGTTGGACTAGATGAACTTAATGGTCCCCCTTCCAACCCAAACCATTCTATGATGCTGTGACCTGGAGCAGCCCCCTCCCAGCTGCTCGCCAGGGGCAGCACACGCCCTGGCCTAGATGGGTGTACTCTTCGCTGGGTTAAAAACTGGCTGGATGGCCGAGCCCAGAGAGTTGTGGTGAATGGAGTTAAATCCAGTTGGCAGCCGGGCACAAGCGGTGTCCTCCAGGTCTCAGTTCTAGGGTCGGTCTTGTTTAATATCTTTATCAATGACCTGGATGAGGGGATTCAGTGTGCCCTCAGTAAGTTTGCAGAGGACACCAAACTGGGTGGTAGTGTGGATCTGCTCGAGGGGAGGAGGGCTCTGCAGAGAGACCTGGACAGGCTGGATCGATGGGC
>NW_009259120.1:89970-90714 GCF_000687185.1 Egretta garzetta | reverse complement strand
AGGCTGAGGGGAGACCTGATCGCCCTCTACAACTGCCTGAGAGGAGGCTGTAGGGAGGGGGGGGTCGGCCTCTTCTCCCTGGTAACGGATAATAGGACGAGGGGGAATGGTTTGAAGTTGCGCCAGGGCAGGTTTAGGCTAGACGTTAGGAAAAACTTCACAGAAAGGGTTGTCAGACTCTGGAATGGATCAAGTCCCCATCCCTGGAGGTATTTAAAAGAAGGATAGACGAGGTGCTTAGGGACATGGTTTAGTGGTGGCATGGCAGGATTGGGTTAAAGGTTGGACTTGATGATCTTAAAGGTCTTTTCCAACCTAGACAATTCTATGATTCTATGATTCTGGGTGCCCAGATGGCCGTGGGCTGAGGAACATCCCTGGGCGGCCAGGGGGGCAGAGGAGGTGGTACAGGGCTCTGGGAGCCCTCAGCAGCTCTTCCTGGCCTGGGGACAGCAGCTGGCCCCAGCACTGGGAGCAGGGAGGCAGGGCGGGAGGCCAGGACAGCAGCACCACTCGAGGCAGAGCCAGCCTCCCTGCTGATCATTCCTCAGTCTCGGGGCCTCTCTGTGCCGCCTGCACACCCCATTTCAGGGGGAGCGCTTAAACCAGCACTGCCTCTGGACTACCCCGTGGGGAACTACAACCTCTTCTGAAGCACTGCAGGTCGCTGCTGCCAGCAGCTGGCAGTGCCCAAGTGCCAACAGGCAATTCCCTGATCTAATTCAGTGTTAAATTCTCCACATT
>NW_009259120.1:87372-89940 GCF_000687185.1 Egretta garzetta | reverse complement strand
CAGGAGAGGGACCAGCTCCTCCAGCGCCTTCCACCTTCCCACTTCTGCGGTGAGTTAAGTGCCACAGCCAGCCTTCAGGGGTGGCCCTGCCTGTCGAAGGACTTGCATGTTGCTGTCTGCAGGAAGGGATCAAGGCTGATGCACTGCAAAAGGTTACTGAAAACAAAACTAGAGTGTGATGTACATAAAACCGCATGATTTACTGGTCTTTCCACTAATTAAATATTGCTAAGAGAATAATTATTTTCTGATGCTATAAAACGGAACCAGAAAGAAACAGGAATAAAAAGTGGTGGCATGCCTTTGTCCTGGCTGACAATTTGGCTTCCGAAGTAGAGCGCAGGCTTGTCTATGGACACGTAGATGGCATTGATTGCCACAAAACCAATTTCCAGATTCGCAGCTACCTTCAGTATTGTTTTGAGTTGGTTGCACTGAGCATTATTACATTTTTTTTCTGAAATATGGAATCCTGTTGAATGGCTTTCTGGCATTTCTTTTGTTTCCTTGCAAGTCAGTGAAGTTTGCTACCCAGTTTGGGGGGGAAATTTCACGTGCCTGCCAATGAACACTTGGAATTGCCAGAGGTTGGGTTTGCGGTCCAGCAATTATCATCTGACAAAAGCTGATCGCAGCGTGGCCCGAGCTGGAGAGCACTGGGGAAGCTCTAACTGCCGTTGGTACGACAGCGTACTGTTCATCCCAAGTCCTTGATTTAAAAATTATGAGAGCTGAAGACAGACGGCGTAGCCAACATACCCGGAATACGTCACAGGGTACCTGTCATCAGGTGCTTAATTAAGCCCTTGTAACAGCTATCTCCACATGTTCATTTAAATATATATAAATGGCCTCCTAATGCCAGGGATACTCATTCCCATCACCAATGTATCGACGTCCCTCAGTGCGCAGCTTTGCTATCCAAGGCAGGGGCAGGGTTTTTCAGATGGCCGTTTTATTCCCTGTGAGACAAATACACCGGGCATTCTCCTGAGCCAGCCTTCACAGAGGAGCCAAGAGGGCAAACCGCATCCTGGGTGCATTAAACACAGCATAACCAGGCGGTCAAAAAATGTCATTAGCCCGCTGCATTCACAGAACGGCCTGGGTTGGCAGAGCCCTCCGGAGCTCACCCCGTCCCACCCCTCTGCCCAAGCAGGCTCACCCACAGCAGGGGGCACAGGACAGCATCCAGGCGGGGGTTGAAGATCTCCAGAGAAGGAGACTCCACAGCCCCCCTGGGCAGCCTGGGCCAGGGCTCGGGCACCCTCCAAGTCAACAAGTTCTTCCTCCCGTTCAACTGGAACCTCTTCGGCTTCAGGTTGTGCCCATGGCCCCTTGTCCTGGCACTGGGCACCACTGGGAAGAGTCTGGCTCCATCCTCTTGACTTCCACCCTTGAGATATTCGTAGGTGTTGATGAGATCCCCTCTCAGCCTTCTCTTCTCCAGGCTGAACAAGCCCAGCCCCCTCAGCCTTTCCTCCTAGGGGAGATGCTCCAGTCCCCCCATCATCCTTGTTGCCCTCCTCTGGACTCTCTCCAGGAGTTCCTCATCTTTCTTGAACTGGGGAGCCCTGAACTGGACCCAGTGCTCCAGGTGGGATGTCACCAGGGCAGAGCAGAGGGGGAGGAGAACCTCCCTCGCCCTGCTGGCCATGCTCCTCAGTGTTCAGCACTGGTGCAGCCTCACCTTGAGCCCTGTGTGCAGCGCTGGGCCCTGCAATTTAAGAAGGATGGGAAGGTCCTTTAATGTGTGCAGAGGAAGGCACCCAGGCTGGTGACGGGGCTGGAGGGCACCCTCTGGGGAGTGGGGGAGGCCTTGGGGCTTGGTCTCGTTTGGAGAGGAGGAGGCTGAGGGGCGACCTGGGCGCTCGCTGCAGCTTCCTGAGGGGACGTGGAGAGGGAGGTGCTGAGCTCTGCTCCTTGGGATCCAGTGAACGGGATGCATGGGGATGTCTCTAGCATCTCTTAAGTGCTACGCAGGCATCTGTGCCCTTCTCACGCTTTCTGCTGCTACGAAAATTTCACCGCTGAGCATCTGTTCGTGACTTTTCTCAAATCTCTCATTTATTCTGGACACCTTGACATGGTCTCCCTTCTGGAGCAGAGGTGCAGATTTTTTAGGTCAAACCCACCCCCAGCTCAGGTTTTCCAAACCCTTGCCAAGTCTGAAGCATTCCCATCCACAGGCCTGGCTCTGCCAGCTCTGGTTACAGCTCTCCTACGCTCTGACCGCACCTCAGTGGAACAAAAGGTGGTGTGGGCTGCAAACAGGCATCCCAGCAAGACCCTCCCTGCCAGAGGAGTTTGCTTCATTATTAGCCACAGAATGGGGAATATTTCCCTGCTTTGACAGCTGCTTTAAAGGCTGGAGCAGAGGCAGCAGCTCTGCTGACAAACCCTCACGGCTGCCTGCTCCGTGTGCGGGAGCTCGTCAGCATCGTTGTGGAGCAATCATCAATCCCAAGGCTGCCTAGGAGAAGCAGCAAGGCAAGAGGCTGGAGGGGGCGCCAGGAAGGGTGGTGTGAGCAGGGACATACAGGGCGGGACACCAGCAACCCCCAGTGC
>NW_009259120.1:86546-86908 GCF_000687185.1 Egretta garzetta | reverse complement strand
CGACCTCTTCCCCCCCCCCCAGCCACAAAGTTTGCTCCTGCGCAGTTTGGGCAGGTCCCGCACGCTGCAGGTAGCAGCTGATGCCGAGAACGCTGGGCTGATGGTGGAGGTGGGTCCCACCAGCACCCCCTGGGGGGATGGGATGGAGTCCCCATCCTGGCCCCCCTGCTCACCCTCCTTCCCCCCTACACCTTGGACAGAATGATGGAAACCCTGGCCAGCGCAGGGAACAAGATGGCCGACACAGAAGCCTGCGTACAGTGGCTGCAGAATAAAAGCACCCCAGAGACCCCCCCCGGCATCCCTGTCCCCCCCAGCCCTGCAAGCCCCTAGGGCTCCTCCCCTCCTCCATTCCCACCCAG
>NW_009259120.1:84220-84806 GCF_000687185.1 Egretta garzetta | reverse complement strand
CCCCTGTCGCCCGCCCGCCCATTGAAGCGCCGTCGAGTGCTCCAGCCCCCCTGGCTAGCCCCACACCGGGGGGTCTTGGTGCCGGGGGGCCCGCAAAGGGACGGTGTCTTCCTGTTGAGACCCTCGGCCTGCCGTCGGCCCCACTTGAGGGGGGGCTGTGAGGTGGGGCACCCCTGGGCACCCCCACAGGGTCTGGAGCTGCCCAGCACAGGGGGCTCTAAGGCACTTGGGGTTCCCTCGGGGAGGCCAGGAGGTGCAGGGGGGCTGGGGGAGCCTCCAGCACTGGGACCCAATGGCGTCGCTGCCTTCTCAGGGGAGCCAAGCCTGGGGCCCAGCTGTCAGGGGGCAATAAGGGTCAGCAACCCCCCCACACCATGTCCCCCACATCCCTCCTTGTCCCATACAACCCCCATACCCTCCTTCCCACCCAGCCCCTCCCTGTGTCCCTGCATCCTCCCTGCACTCCCACGTTCACCCTTTGTGTCTCCCCAACACCCCCATGTCCTATCAACACCCCCAAGCCTTGAAGCCTCCCATCCTCCTGACACCCCCAGACATGGTCCCCAAATCCCTCCACTACCCCCTC
>NW_009259120.1:82574-83215 GCF_000687185.1 Egretta garzetta | reverse complement strand
TACCCAGGTCCCAGGGGCACCCCCTGCCCCTCCGGCATGCAGCACAGCCCTGGTGCCCCACTGGGGGAGCCAGCACCCCTCGTCCAAGCAGTCTCCCCACCAGTGCCCAGGGGTGCCCCCAAGGTGCCCCAGCCCCACTCACCCAGCAGCGTGGCGCCGAGCAGGGAGCTGCCCGGACAGGGACCCAGCAGGTCCTCAGTAGTCACGGGGGGAGCGCCAGTTGAGGTAGGTGCCACAGAGGGGCTGGCAAGGCTGGACTGCTGGCAAGAGGGGCAAGTTGGGGGCACCCCCAAGAACTGAGGTAGAAACAGCCCCAGGCCTCGCCACCAGGACAAAACCAACCCGTCCTCCTCATCCTCCTCCCATGCCCCCAGGACAAGCACCCTCCTGCACCCTCCTCCCCAGGCCAAAGACTCTGCTCTCCCGGGGGGCACATCTGTGGGGCCAAATCCCCCCAGGCACCATCACCCTCCCCCCCCTAGAGGGGAGAAAAAGCTTCTTCACCCATTGCCCTCCTCCCTTAGTAGGGGGGGAAACTCCCCATCATCACCCTCCTCCCTGCCAGGGGCAAATAACCCCCCCATCACTCTCCTCCCTATCCTGGGACAACCCCCCTGTTCCCAGGGAGCAAAGGGGCCGGT
>NW_009259120.1:81515-81871 GCF_000687185.1 Egretta garzetta | reverse complement strand
ACCCCCAGCATGAAGCTATGGCCACGTCCCACTGGGTCCCACCACATCCCGCAAGATCCATGATCACATCCTACCACATCCCACCACCCACAGTACGGACCCCCGGCCATGTCCCACTGGGTCCCACTGCCTCCCACCTGGCCCCACAGCCACAAGGGGCTCCCTGGGGGCAGGAACCCCCCCAGCACCACTGCTGCGGCCACCCCAGGGTGGGGTCTGTCCCCGGTTGATCGAGGGGCATCTGCCGCAGCCCTGCTCCCCACCAGCAGCCCAGCCCCACGGGCACTGCCCCACATACCTGGGCCACCGTTACGGTCAGAGGCTTTTGACCGCGGGGAGGTCCCTGAGGTGGGGTC
>NW_009259120.1:80108-81147 GCF_000687185.1 Egretta garzetta | reverse complement strand
CATCACTGACGGGAGAATCACCCTTGCCTGCCCGGGGGGCACTGGTGGTGGCCAGCAGGCCCGGGCCCTGCCCTCCCAGCTCTGGGCTTTCTCCAGTTGCCCCTGCCCAGCTGCCAGTCCTGCCCGCGGGGCGCTGGCTCCAGGTGCCCTCAGCGCTGGGTACCATAGGGGACATGGGGGGAGTCGCCACATCTGGTGGGGGCAAATGGAGGCCAAAGCAGGGGCTGGCAGGTGGGGGGCTCTTGGGGCTGTTGTTGGCCCCAGGGACGACGTCATGGGGCTGCAGAAAGGGTGGGGCGATGAGCCAGGTCCCCGTGGGGGCAGATGTGGCCCCCAAGGTCTTCACCCCCAGGGGGACCCTGGGGAGGCTGCCGACAGTGCTGGGTGGGGGGACGCCGGTGCTGGGGGCCACGGCCAGGTGCCCCTCTGCTGAGAACAGCGGGTTCAGGCCAGGACCTGTGGGGAACCATGGGGACACAGGAGTCAACCAGGCACCAGCAGGCCCTGGACACCCCATCCCTAAACTGAGATGGATTGGGAAGGCAGGGGACAGGGAAGATCGGGTGGGGGGAGGATGTGACAGAGAAAGCAGGGGAGCCCTGGAAAATGTGCGGAAACCAGGAGGGCACCGAGGAGACTGGGATGGGTGGCAAGAACCCAGGAGGTACAAGGGAGACAGGAAGGGTCTGGGACTGGACAGGCACGACCAGGACACGTATGGGGTGACACAGGCAAGGTGGGTACACTTGTGGGAACTTGGGGTAGGACGGGCTAAGAACCAGCACAGACAGGGGACCTGGGTACCTGTGCTTGAGCGGCAGGGGCCTGGGGCACCCTCCATGCTTCGGTACAGCGTGGCCATGGCCGCTGTTTTCCGGCGGTGATTGCAGAGTTTGGTCATGTCCTGCTGGCCCTGGGCCCCAGGGCCCCCTCGCCCAGCCACCGCCGCCCCTGGGTTGAAGTTAAACACCTGCAGGAGCAGGGCAGGCTGAGAGTGGTGACCGACCACCCCCCAGGGACCCCCAGACCCACCCAGCAC
>NW_009259120.1:76036-76575 GCF_000687185.1 Egretta garzetta | reverse complement strand
CGGGCAGCGGGTGCTGGAGCTGATGGCCCAGAACGAGCAGCTCCGGGAAGAGATTCAGCGGCTCAGCGCAGAGGTGGAGCGCACGCGGGCAGCCCTCATCGACCGCATCGTGAACCTCCGCCAGGCTTAGGCACCGGTGCCGCCCCACAGCCGGGGGGGCAAGGACTCTGCTGCTCCCGGGGACCGGGGGGCAGCCATGAACTGGAGGGGCACTGCCCTGCTGGCACAGACTGATGCCCCGGGGAGGGCACTGCTTCTGTACGTGATTGTATAGCTTCTGCATTTTATTACACGCACGTAACCGCCAGCACAGCCCCGTCTGGTCTCGGGGTAGCACTGGGGAGCCGGGTGCTACTTCTTCCGCTTCCCCTTGGGCACGGGGACTTCAGGGCTTTTGCCCTCTGCAAGCGCCAGCTGCTTCTTCAGCTCCAGCAGCTTGGCCACCTCCATGTCCACCTGGGCCTTCTCTGCCTTGTTCGCCTTCAGCTGCCGCACGTGGTTGCCCTGGGGTGGAGGGGGGTTGGGGGTGGGTGATGAGG
>NW_009259120.1:67406-71395 GCF_000687185.1 Egretta garzetta | reverse complement strand
GCTCCTGGATCAGCTGGGGGTCACCTGGAGCCACACGGGTTGCTGGGGTGGGAGGGTGCTCTTTGGCTGGAGGGGGCTCTTTGGCCTGTGGAAGGGCAGAAATAGGTGTGAGCCCTGCTCCCAGCCCCCCCGGCAAGGGGCAGGTTGCTCTGCAGCACCCCCAAGGCAGTGCCAGGAGGTTACCTGGGGCTCTACAGCAAGGTCTTCAGGCTGGGAAAGGAGAAACAGCAAGTGAGGAGGGACAGAAAGCAGAGGTGGAGAGGGCTAGGAGCTGCCCAAGGAGCTGCAGGGGCACCGCAGCCCCCACTCACCTGCCCTCCCCCGAAACGTTTGCGCAGGGCTTCAATCTGGCTGTTCTCCAGCTTCTGGAAAAGGGGGCTCACCTGGAGCCAGGAAGAAGAGGGGTCACCCCTGCAGGGCCAGCACCCCCAGTCCCACCCATGCGCTTGCCCAGGGGGGCAGAGACTGCCTCCCCCTGGCCCCCACCACCTACGGTGCCCACGCGATGCCCAGGGGGCAGGGTGCAGGTGAAGCAGTGGCTGAGGACGAAGCAGTCGGGGGGGATGCAGAGCTGCCCCTGGATGGCCAAGCTGACGCTGGGCATGTAGGGCTGTAACAGGACGGCCAGCATGGAAGCCATGTTCACTGCCACGCCGGTGACGGTGCCTGCACGCTGCCTGCAGGGCAGGAAATCCTCCCTCAACACCAGCTCCCAGCCCTACACCCCCCTCCCTCCCCCCTATCTCTCCCTACCTGTCCGTTTCATCCCCCTTGATCCGCTTCCAGGGCTCGTTCACCTGGATGTACTGATTGCCGTGGCGAGAGATGCTAAGGATACACCTCAGGGCATCGCGGATGCTGGGGGAAGGGGGGCGGAGGGGGGCTGAGCGCCTGCTGCAGGCCAGGGCTCTGCCCCCCCACCCTGATGACAATTCAGCCCTGCTCCAGCCCCAGGGTTTCAGCCACTCACCGGACCTTCTCCAGCAGCTGGTGGTACTGGCACAGCTCCAAGGTGACACGGGCCAAGAGCCGCTTGTCATCCTGGGTCAGGACCATGTCGGGGACAATGCCACCAAAGAACTTGCACACGAACATGCCCGCTCTAGGGACAGAGGCAGAGCAGGCATGAGTACAGCACGGGGACAGAGACAGCCCCTGCCACCACCAGGGTGTCCCAGAACCTGTTGATGAAGTTGCCCAGGTTGTTCAGCAGCTCCGAGTTGTTCTTCAGCATGAGGTCGCTCCAGGAGAATGCAGTGTCCTGCCCTTCAGGCCGCAGGTACAGCAGGTAGAAGCGCCAGATGTCCGCAGGGATGCCCGTCTCCTTGGCCATGTCCCCAAATACTCCCACGCCCCGGCTCTTGGAAAACTTCCCATCCTCATAGTTCAGGTACTCTGCAGAGAGCAGGAGAGACACCACCGTGGGGCCCAGGCATGGATCCAGCCCTCTCCCAGGCAGGGAACGGTGCCACAACACAGGGAGACATTGTCAGAGCGCTCATAGGCTCACGCCGAGCCCAAAGGGGCTTCCAAGTCAAGGAGGGCAAATGCAGTTTTGTGGCTGTGCAGGACAGACCAGAACGTTCCCAGTACTGAGGGAAAGCAGGGGCATGTGGAGAGCCCCTGACCCCTGGTGTCCCCCCCGTACCTGTAGCAATGAGGTGGTTCACCAGGGTGTAGTTGTCATCAGCGCCCAGGAGCGAGCAGGGGAATATGACGCTGTGGAATGGGACGTTGTCCTTGGCCATGAAGTTGTAGAGTTCAACCTGACAGGTAGCGGGAGGAGATCAGTGGGCCCTGGTGTCCAGCTCCATCCCCACCTCCACCCTGCAGCAGCATCAGGCTCCTACCTGCTGTGGGTTCTTCCACCACCTCTCCCACTGGTCGGTGTAGTTGGCCGTAATGGACAAGTAGCCAATGGGAGCATCAAACCACACATAAAAAACCTGGGGGGAGAGAGATACATGAGTGGGGGACACCCAGGGAGGTGCACCTAGGGACAGACACTGCAACCGCGGGGCCAAACAGGACACACCTTGTCGCGGAAGCCATCAAGGGGCACAGGCGTGCCCCACTTCAGGTCGCGGGTGATGCAGCGGGGTTTGAGCCCATCCCGGATCCAGGAGCGAGTGATGTAGCGAGCGTTGGCTGTCCAGTCTCCCGTGGCCCAGGACTGCTCCAGCCAGGGCTCCAGCCGCTCCTCCAGCTGTGGGGATGGTCAGTGGTACCAGGGGGTGCCCCGGCCTCTCCCCACGCCCCCAGGGATGATGCTCACCTTGGGCAGGTCCAGGAAGAGGTGCTGGGTGGGTTTCACCACAGGGACGCCCCTGCAGAGCTTGCACTGCGGATTCTGTCAGGAGGAAAAACACGGGTTGGAGGAAGCCCAAGACATGGCTGGGGGTCCCAGGCAGAGCGGGGCGGGTCAGGGGGATTTGTGAGATGGTCCCCAGAGGGATCCTTTCCCACCTTCAGCTCCACAGCATTGATGAGTTTGCCACATTTATCACATTGGTCCCCCCGGGCCTCCTCGTAGCTGCAGAAGGGGCACGTGCCCTCCACAAAGCGGTCGGCCAGGAACCGCTGGCAGCCCTCACAGCACAGCTGCTCCACCGTGTCTTGCAGCAGGAAACCACGGGCCAGCAGGCGCTGGAAGATGTCCTGGGCAATCCTGGGACAGGAGAGGAAGAGGAGGGGGCAGCCCCCATCAACCAGGGAACCCTGGAGAGCACCCTCAGCCAGGCATGCCAGGGTTCCCCACAACATTCCCCAGCACCAGTCCTTCCATGTGAGCCTCAGGGGGACGCAGCCACTCACATGGTCTGCTGCGGCGTGGTGGTGCGGCCGAAGTAGTCGAAGGAGATGTCAAACCAGCGGTAGATGTCAGCGTGGATGGCGTTGTACTTGTTGCAGATCTCCTGGGGCGTCAGACCCTCTTCCATCGCCTTGGTCTCAGTGGCTGTGCCATACTCATCTGTGCCACACACATAGAGCGTGTTCCAGTTCCGCAGGCGGCAGTACCTGCAGGCAGGGGCCTGTGACACCTCTGCAAGATGTTGGGGGCAATACAATTGCCCCCCACTGATCTCCCAGCCCCAGGGAGCTTTCCCACAGCCAGGTCTCACCTGGCAAAGGTGTCAGCACTGAGAACGCAGCCAATGATGTTGCCAAGGTGGGGCACGTTGTTCACGTAGGGCAGAGCGCTGGTGATCAGGACATTCCTCATGCCCTCCACGGGCAGCCTGGCATGGACAGAGGCAGTCAGAGCAGGCACAAAGAGCAACGGGGCCATCCCACCCCAGAACAACGTGGCATCAGTCTGGCAGCCCCTGCCAGGCTCCTCGGAGGTCTGGGACAGCCAGCCCTAGTGTCATCTTGGGACTCACACAGGTTTCTGCTGCTTCCAGGGCTTGGGCAGTGCCGCAGCACCGCGGGCCCAGGCATCCGCAGCAGCTGTGATTTCCTCCTCCGTCAGGGCATGCTCAGAATCTTCTTCCTCCTGTGGGGAAGGCTGGTCCCAGTGAGGGTCTGCGTGCCTGTCACCGCCGGCCCCAAGGGGGCCCATCCCCGGACCAGGGCTAAGCAGGGGGCCAGGGCTGCACCTCAGGCTCATTAGTGGTGGCTCTCTCCACAGCCAGGCAGGGTGGAGGCTGTTTCTGGAGGTAGGACTTGAACTCCAGCAGCGCCTTGGGCATCAGAACGGAGTCGGCAGCTTTCCTGCAAGCCTCCAAGAGTGTCATGCTCTGGAACCAGGTCCTCAGCGCCTGCAGATCATCTTAGAGCACGAGAGAGAGACAGAGAGGGCAGCGTGATTCTTACAGCCATAGGAACACAAGCAATGCTTCACCTCGGCACCCCTATTTCACTCTTACTTGGCAGGCTGGTCTCATCCCGGAGGACAGGGAACAAGGTACCCCACACTTCCACATCAGCCACTGACTTGGTGTCCTGGGCCAGAGAAGCAGAGTCAGGCCTTGAGGCAGCACCGACCC
>NW_009259120.1:61604-61866 GCF_000687185.1 Egretta garzetta | reverse complement strand
CCCTTGTCCCTGGCACAGCCCCCTTGGGCTGCAGGCAATTAGTGCCAGCACTAATTGCTGTGGGGGGCCCAGTCCTGGGGGTCCTGCCCATGCCATCCCCTGAGGCTGATCCATGTCCCTTGTGTCCCCTGCAGGGCCTGACCCCCCCTGCTGAGCCCCCCAGGACCACGGCACGCTGGAGCTCTGGGGATGCCGGGGACCCTGGTGGCACCGTGAGCTGGTGGATGGGGCAGTGGGGGTGGCAGAGGCACAGGGAGGGGGC
>NW_009259120.1:58405-60107 GCF_000687185.1 Egretta garzetta | reverse complement strand
GGGGGGGGGGGGGGGCGGGAAAGGAATGCAGGGTGCTGGGGAGACACAAGGGGGACAGGGCACCCATGACACCCGGTGCCCCCCCAGTGCCCTGCCAGCAGCCGCCCTGAGAGCAGTGTGGATTTGGGGGGGGCTGCTCTGGATCGGGCCCGCGACCTCTCCAGCAAGAAGAACGTCATCCACGTGAGTGGGGTGGGACCCCAGGCTGGGGATGTGGGGATGCCTGAAGCGCACGGCCCAGGGGATGTGGGGCTCTTCAGAACAGTCCAAGCGTCGCAGGGATCCCCCTAAATACAGTGCATGAAGAAGGGGACGCCACAGCCCAGCATGAACAGGGACCCCCAAAATGGGACAAAAGGGGGTCCAGATAGTCCCCTGGGGCGTGGGGGGTTAGGGGCTCCCCCAGAGCCCTCCCTTGAGGGAGGAAGCAGGGCACCCCTGGAGGGGTGCCCCGGGGGTCCCTGCGCCCCCCCATCCTCCCGCCTCCCCTGCCAGCTCCGCACTGTGACGGGTAACGAGTTCCTGCTGCAGTCAGACCAAGAGGCCACCATCCAGGAGTGGGCCCGGGCCATCCGGGGGGTCATCCGTCGGCTGGTGAGTGCCTGGACAGGGGCAGGGGCTGCCCCCTGGCTGCCCCCAGCCCCTTTGGCATCCCCAACTGTCCCTGTCCACCACACCCCCCGCCAGGACCTGGAGAACCCTGTGGATGCACCTGTGGGGTGGTTGCACCAGGGGGACATTGAGGACCTGGTGGAGCTCAGTGGGGACGAGGACGAAGCTCCGCGGGTCACTGAGGGAGCCGGGGCTCCAGGTAGGGTTGGGGGGCTGAGGCGGGGAGCAGGCCTCAGGCGTGACTGTGACCGTGACTACACCCTGGACCTGCTGTGCCCCCAGGTGTCCCCCATGCCCCCGACACCTCGGAGAAGAAGCGGGTGAAGAGCAAGCTGAGGCGCTTCATCGTCAAGCGGCCCCCGCTCCAGAGCCTGCAGGAGAAGGGGCTCATTCGAGGTGGGGCTCCCCAGCTGCAGGACCTCCCCCCAAGTCCTACCACGCTCTCAGGACCGCCCCAAACCCTCCCACATCCTCCCTCTGCCTCCAAAGTGGGAGAGGAAGAGGGTGCCTGAGTGCTCCCTTGAGCCTTGGCTGCCTGTCCCCAGTGGGTCCCAGTGCTCCTTCCGCACCCAGTGTTCCTGCCCTGAGTCCCTCTGCACCCATTGCTCCCAGTGTCCCTCCCAAGTCCCAGCATCCCCTGCTGGTCCCCATCCCCCTCCTGATACCAGTGTCTGACCTCCCCCCGCTATAGTCCTAGATTTTCCCCCTCAGTTCCTGTGCACCCACCGGTCCCAGTGTCTCCCTCCAGTCCAGCATCCCTTCCTGGTCCCAGTGTCCTCTCCCAGTCCCGGTGTCCCTCCCTGCCCTCACCACTGCCCTCTCGGTCCCCAGCATACCTTCCTGGCCCCTGTACCCCACCCCGGTCCCATTTGCCCCCCGCTGAGTCCCAGTGCTCCCCCATCCCAGTTTGCCCCAGCGCTGCCCTCTCCCAGACCAGGTGTTCGGGTGCCGCCTGGATGCCCTGTGCCAGCGGGAGAGCACCACCGTGCCCCGCTTCGTCCGGCTCTGCGTGGAGGCCGTCGAGGAGAGAGGTAGGGTCCTCCCAGCCGGCCTGCCTCCCCCCGGCTGGCACGGACTTCCCCAGCCATGT
>NW_009259120.1:55842-57802 GCF_000687185.1 Egretta garzetta | reverse complement strand
GGTGGGCTCAGAGCTGCCCCACAGGTGGATGGGCTATGGGGTATCTGGGGGGGGGCATCGAGTGGCCCCGGTGCGCCGAGGGAAGGAGGGGACAGGATTAGGGCCTGCCGAGTGGTAGAGCCCTGGCACATGGACCCCCTGGGGTGATGGAGGGAGGACCAGGGCTGGATGGGGTGCATGGGACCTCCCCCCAACCCTGCGCATCCCCAGGGTGATGGAGCGGGTGGATGTCAACCGCATGACGTGCCAGAACATCGGCATCGTGTTCGGACCCACGCTGCTGCGGCCGGAGCGGGAGCCGGGCAGCCTGGCGGCGGGCATGGCCCAGCAGAACCAGGCCGTGGAGCTGCTGCTGGCACACTTCGACCGCATCTTCCCTGCGCCCCCCTGAGCCTGGCACCCCCCCGCCAAGTCAGGCATGGGTGCTCTGGTTGCCAGTGCCCCTTCCTACCCCCAGTCCTCCCTGCCCCATGTACCTTAATGCCCCGTGCAGTAAACGGGCACCTTCCCTGGGACCACCAGCACCTCCTGCTCTGACCAGGGTTGGGGGGGTCTGCAGCACCGAGAGCCACCCACCTGCCACCACCTCCCCAGAGAATGTCGCCATCCAGGCATATGGCAGCCCCCAAGTGCCCTTCCCTCTGCCCCCTGCCGTGCCCTGTACACCTCCCCGAGGTCATTACAGCACTGATTTGTTTCCACTTTTCATTAAATACATATCCGTCGCCATCAGACACCCCCCCAGGAGAGGCCCCCGGCTCTGCTGGCACAGCTAATGCCAGGGCAGGATCTGGCCACGTCGGGGCTGGGGTCTTTCTGGGGTGTGCCCCGGGGTGCACGCACCCCGCTGCAGCCACCGCCAGCCCCTGGGGACCTCCGGGTGGCCAGCAGCACCAGGACTCCAGCCTGCAGGATGCAACGGTCAGTGGATAGGGGAGCTGTCACAGCACCCCGTCAGGGTCACCATCCCCCTAGGCCTCCCAGTGGCCCCCAGCCCCCCCTCCCACAGCCTCAGCACCCTCCCTGTGGCCCCCAGTTCCCCGGTTCCCATCCCAGTATTCCCCCAGTACCCAGTGCTGCCACCAACTGCTTCTGCATTCTCCCAGTGCCTTCCCAGCTTCCCAGTGCCCCCAGACCCCTGCTCACCAGTTGCACCAGACTCCCAGTTCCCAGGCAGCAGTATCCGCTGGATCCATTCTTGGCCCAGGGCAGGCAGGGGCAGAGGGGGGGACACAGGAGACTTGGGAGGCACAGCTGGATCCCAGGGGGCTCCTAGAGAGATGCCAGCCCTGCTTTGGGTGGGACTGATCCAGAGGCTCGTCGGGGTCTGGGAGGAACCCACGGCTGAGGGGGGGTCTGCTGGCGTGGCAGGGCAGCCCTGGCTCCAAGCGGTGGCTGGTGCCGGTGCCATATATGCAGCCTTAGCACCCCCCCCGGGTATCTCGGTGCCACGGTCCCATCCTGGGCTGGGCGGGGGTCCCAGAGGGTGGAGGGTGTCCCATGAGACACCAGCGGGTGCAGGCGGCTGGTCTAGCAGCTGGAGTGGGAGAAGCAATTCCTGGCAGCCAGCACAGCAGCAGGGAGATGGCTCAGAGGCACCGGGCGCAGGGCTGGGGGTGGCCCAGGGGCAGCGAAGGGTGGAGGGGATGGGGCTTTTTAGGGAATGAGGACCACACAAGGCTCAGACAGACTCCGAGTGCTGGAAAGGGAGGGTACGGAGGTGATGGATGTGTGGTACGGGGCGGGGTGATGTGGATGTGCAGATGGTGCCAGGACTTGAAGCTTTTGCCCACACCAGGCACAGGGGGAGCATCGCCCCATCTTCCCCCCGCTGCCCCCTGCCTGCAACGACAGCGCAGCCCAGAGCCCCCTCCGAACCCCCCCCAGCTCAGGGTCCAACAAGCTCTTGGGTGTCCGGCTGTCGGCTCTGAGTTTAACTTGGGGGGGGGGGGGGCGCCGG
>NW_009259120.1:48260-55072 GCF_000687185.1 Egretta garzetta | reverse complement strand
GGGGGCCCCGCGGCTGCAGCCTGGGGCCGGGCGAGGGGCCGGGGGCTGGGGCTACTGACCGGCAGCGGCAGATGCAGAACACGGCTTGAGGGGTGGGGAGGATTTGTCTCCCCTTTCCAAACTGGGGCGTCCATCAGGTGCCTGTGGGGAGAGCGTAAGCTGAGCCCTGACCACATTTTTCCAGATTAAGAGGTCTAATTCCAGGTACGAGGAATTAGATGATGCTCGGGGATACCAGGCGACTGTTGCACCTACCCAGCTGGGAGAGAAGACCTCTCATAGTCACTTGAAATTGTTGGGTACAGGATACAGAAACTCCATCTCGGGGTGCTCCAAGTACTTCCCCAATTTCTTGACGTCCCACAGTGCCCTGTGGTGGCGGCCTGGGGCCCCCCAGCATTGATTGTAATCAGCGTGGCTTCTCCCCCAGGCACCTGCCATCCAGAGCGGCGTCCCCTCTACCCATGCTCTGGGTGGCCATCCCCAGCCCAGATGAGCCACCCACAGGGTGGGCAGGGGCTGCGTTAACCCCTTGCCCTCCCTCCCGCTGCACAAACGACTGCGGGCAGAGTGGCGCTGCAAAGCGAACGCCCAACTCTTTTAATGACCTAAGGAAGAAACAGGGGGGGTCCGGGAGAGGGCTGGGGCTGGAGTGGGTGGGTGCAGGTCTCTGCCTCCAGATCTCCTCTGCGCATGGGTGCTACGGGGAATGGTGCTGGAGCGGTGGGTTATGGGTAGCCATATGCATAGGCCCTCTCCATGTCGATCTCCCTCTGCACAAAAACCTGCAGCTGGCCCAGTGACATCCGCGGGGCCCCCCGCTGCCGCTCCTCCTGGGCCAGCTTCTTCATGTGCTCCTGCTCAGGCCACTGCTGGGGTGTGATGGGCACGGACACCTCCTGCTCCTCCAGCGGGGTGGGTGCAGCCCTGATGCCCCCCCGGGGCCCCAAGGGGTGGCACGCAGTCGACAGGATGGCGCGGCAGGGTTTGGCCCCCCCCGGGGGCGCCCGTCACAGCCAGCCCGGCTGCTTGGGTTGGGCAGCAGGCCCGGCGTGCGCCTTGCTGCTTGATGCCACCGTTTGTGCCACCGCCTTCTCGCCATCGGCCGGGGGCTTGGAGGCAGCCAGCCCCACGGGGGGTCTCAGGGTCACCGGCAGGGGCTTGGGGACCCTGGGGGGCACGCTGGGGCCGGCCTGGGGCTGCCGGTCGGGCAGTCGGCACACCAGCCCCACCACCTTCGCTCTCGGCCCCACGGCTGTCAGCTCTGGCTCCGTACCTTGATGTGAGCAGAGAATCAGTTTTGTGTTATGCCAACAGCATACGCCACAGTAATCCCCACTCTCCCGTTAAGATGGGGGGGTCCCTTGTGCGTTGCAGACCATCCCAACAGACAGACAACTTCTATTGGCATTACAAGATGCTACCCCCACAGCTCATGCCATGATCTTACTGGACATACTGGAAGTTATCCCAGATACGATAGCTGATCCAAGGACAATTTCCAAACGGCTTTGCAGATCTCTGGTGTTTCCTGGGAACTCTGCACTTGTTACCGTTTGCGTTTGAGCACTCGTTCACATGACCCCCTGTCGTGGTTTAACCCCGGCTGGCAAGCCAGCCCCACGCAGCCGCTCGCTCACTCCCCCCACGGTGGGATGGGGGAGAGAATCAGAAGAGTAAAAGTGAGAAAACTCGTGGGTTGAGATAAAGACGCTTTAATAGGGAAAGCAAAAGCCGCACGCACAAGCAAAGCAAAGCAAGGGATTCATTCCCTGCTTGCCATGGGCAGGCGGGTGCTCAGCCGTCCCCAGGACAGCCGGGCTCCATCACGCGTTACGGTGTCTTGGGAAGACAGACGCCATCGCTCCGAATGTCCCCCCCTTCCTTCTTCTTCCCCCAGCTTATACACTGAGCATGACGTCCTATGGTATGGAATAGCCCTTAGGTCAGCTGGGGTCAGCTGTCCTGGCCGTGTCCCCTCCCAGCTTCCTGTGCCCCCGGCAGAGCTGAGAGCTGAGAAGTCGCTGGCCAGCCCAAGCACCACCCAGCAACAACCAAAACATGAGTGTGTCATCAACATTCCAGCAAATCCCAAACACAGCACTACATCAGCCACTAGGAAGAAAACCCACTCTGTCCCAGCCAAAACCAGGACACCCCCCCAAAGCATACTTAATCCATATTTATTAGCTCAATTTGCACTTTTTTGACGCTTTCAGCTGCTTTGGTCTCGTTTCTTCTAACACCAAACCCTCTTGTAGAAGGGAGGTCACTGCTGGTCAAATTCCATTGCGCCTGTCTTAAAGCAGGGTGGTGGATAGAGCCTCCTGCCTCCAAAACGGTCAAGAGCCAGGTCTGAGGCAGAGGTGCCGTGGGGCACGGGAAAGCAGCAGCCACCTCCCTCCGACCTTCATTGACAAGGTCACGCCTGCTCCCCCAATCACACATTTATTTCTCCTCTTGCTGGTTTTATTTCAAAGGAAGCGGGGACTCGCTAGGCGGCTCCCAAAGGCATCTGCCAGCTTCGGTGGCAGGACCCTGTAGAGGATGTCCCTGTCCAGCAGGCCCAGGATGAGGAAGGCAATCTGCAGGAAGGCGAGGAACAGAAGAATTCTCCTGTGGGACAGGAGAGGGGTCAGGCAGAGCAGGGGGCAGATTTGTCTCAGCTGCTTAAAACCACCCTCTTCGAATGCTACTGTGGGACCTTGGACCATGCTGGGCACAACACTCCCCACATCTCTCTTGGCCATTTCATCCCAGACAAGGCCAAAGCTGCCGAATGCCCTTGGAGCGCTGGCACAGGCATCCCACTGCCCATGGAAGAGCCCCGGCACCCCGAGCCCCCAGGGCAACTCACCTCAGCCAAGAAGTGATCTTCTGCCTCCTTGAAGCCAGCTGCTCCTCCTACAGGCCAAGGCACAGCAGGGACGTGTCGGGGGGTGCGAGGTGGCAGAGGTTTGGGGACTCAGCCCCCCCTTCCTCAGCCCCGTGAGATCGGTGCCCCCATGGGCCCCAGGCACAGCGCAGACCTTTCCCTCCCCAGGGGTTTTCTGTCTTACCACCCGCACAGCCACCATCTCCTGCAGCAGCGACTCGCCCACCTCAGATGCCTGCGCCGTCTTCCCCCTGCTGCAGACACCGTGGGGTTTGGGGCTGTGAGAAGAGACCTTGGCCGGCATGCTGACACCCCGGGTGGCTGACAGGGTGCTACCCAGCTTCTGCTGAGGCTGGCACCAGGCATCTCCAGCATCCCAGCACCACACAACCCACCCCCTGTCCCGCCCCAGGCCTTGGGAACATGGAGGAGAGCCTGGGAGCTGCTCAGAGTTGTGCAGAGCTGCTTCCAGGAGTCCTGAGTTGCTCAGAGAAGCTTTGAGCTGCTTAGGAGAATCACAGAATGGCAAGGGTTGGAAGGGACCTCCAGAGATCACCCAGTCCAACCCCCCTGCTCAAGCAGGTTCTCCTAGAGCATGTTACACAGGACTTCATCCAGGCAGGCTTTGAATATCTCCAGAGAAGGAGACTCCACAGCTCCCCTGGGCAGCCTGGGCCAGTGCTCTGTCACCCTCAAAGTCAAGAAGTTTTTCGACAGAGGGCTCTCCAGAGCAGGCTGAAGGAGCAGCAGGGGCCATAAAGGTGTCTGCCAGTGGCCCAGGTCCACCTGAAACTGCTCAGCACTCCCACCCCACTGCCCCAGGTTTCAATCAGGGCCCCATCCCCACTCACAAAGCTGTTGGCTCTTGGAGGCCTTCCCATCTGTCCAGGAGGCACTGGAGCTTGTTCCTGAGCAGCTGGACAAGCAAAGGTGGTGGTCAAGAGTCCATGCCATGCCCGCTCTGAGGGGGCTTCCCCCCACAAACATGTTGACCCCCTGGCCCTCCTGTGCCCAGTACCTTCTTGACCTCAGCCTGCTCCTGAACAGCTTCCACCAGCTCTGACCACTCCTCCCTCTGCGAGCAAGCGGGACATGGTGCAGGGAGCCATGGTGGGAAGGTGTATCCCTGGTCAGTCCCCAGGGCTTGGGAGGTCAGGCCAGGGCCAGGGCGGCAGGCACCTGGGTGCCCTGGGGCTAGCACCATTGCCCAGCAGCTTTGGCCAGAGTACCGAGCACCCCTCCTCTTCTCCAGATGCTCCCCCGCCTCCAGGAACAGCCCCCTTTCTACCCACAAGGGCACCCATGTCACAAGTCCACAGTGACATCACGGTGACACGGCCACCGCTGCCCATGGTGACACAGCAATCATCTTCCTGGGGCTGGCACCAAGAGCTCACCCTAAGCAACCCCCTGGATGGACATTGGCCTACATCCTCCTTTGCTTGACCCTCAAGTTCCAGAGCCCCATCTCTGTTGTGTAAGGACAATTGGGAAGATGAGGGAGGCCAGGAGAGGATTCACCTGCCGCCCCAAGCAGGGACCTGTTTCCATTCCCCACCGTTGCTTAGGTCCCCTTCTTCTGCTTGGTGGCAAGAGGGCAGGGGAGTCTCAGCTTCTTGTGGAGCCTCCATCTGCTTCCGTGGCCTCAGGGATGGTGGGGTGTGGCTCCACCAACCCATCTCCCTCTCACACTCCCTGATACTCCTCAACCTTTCCACGTCCGCTTTCAGCTCTGCCACCAGGCTGAGCACATCGTCCTCCTGGGTCTCCAGAGGCCCAAGCCCAATTGTTCTGGGCCCAGGATCCAGCCTGGCCAGGTCCCTCTGCAGGGCCCCCTCCCCCCAGCAGATCCACACTCCCACCCAGCTCGGTGTCACCTGCGAACTGGCTGAGGGTGCCCTCAATCCCCTCGGCCAGGTCATGGATAAAGACATTAAACAGAACTTCCCCTATAGGGAGCGCACGGCTTCTCTAGGGCTCACAGGCGTCCCCTACAGCAATCACATGGCCCCTAGAGGGTGCACACACGGCCCCTATAGGGATGACGGCCCCTATAGGGTTCACATGTCAGAATCGCAGCATCATTGTAGTTCTTTCAAAAATACGATTTTTTTTTTTCATATTTCTATTCCTTTTTCTTATTTTTATATATTTTTCTATTTTTTTATTTATTTCATAATTTTGTAATTTCACTTATTTCATATTTCTCTTTCTTATTTAGCTGCACTGACAGCTTTTACCTCCAAATCATACTTTGCCTCATGGTTTCTAAATTCGTCCGTGTTTCAGTTTACATAGCCTGTGTGGCTCCTCTTTACCGTTCACGTGATGGACAGTATTTAGGTGAAATCATAGGTGAGATTTCTGCTATTAAGCGTTACATCACTGCAGCAACACCCATGATTTCAGGTGAACATTTCTTTATTGTATTTGAGTCTGCAGAACCAAGTTTGAGAAATTATGTTTTTTAGGAGTCTTCTGTGGTTCCTTTATCCTTTGAGGATAGAACCATAGAATCATTTAGGTTGGAAAAGACCTTTAAGATCATCAAGCCCAACCGTTAACCTAACACCAGCACCCCCAGGTCCTTTTCCGCCGGGCAGCTTTCCAGCCCCTCTGCCCCACGCCTGGAGCGCTGCCTGGGGTTGTGGTGACCCCAGGGTGGGACCCGGCCCTTGGCCTTGTTGACCCTCACCCAGCTGGGCTGGGCCCATGGCTCCAGCCTGGCCAGGTCCCTCTGCAGAGCCCCCCTCCCCCCAGCAGATCCACACTCCCGCCCAGCTCGGTGTCATCTGCAAACGGACTGGGGGTGCCCTCGATCCCCTCGGCCAGGTCATGGATAAAGATGTTAAACAGAACTGGGCCCAGCACTGAGCCCTGGGGGACACCGCTCGTGACCGACCCCAACTGGATCGAACTCCGTTGACCACAACTCTCGGGGCTCGGCCATCCAGCCGGATTTTTACCCAGCAAAGAGTGCGCCCGTCCAAGCCAAGAGCCGCCAGCTTCTCCAGAATGCTCGGGGAGAGAGGGTCAGAGGCTTTGCTGAAGCCCAGGCAGGCGACATCCACCGGGATGGGTCACCTGGGCACAGCAGGAGATCAGTTGGTCAGGCAGGACCTGCCCTTCATGGAGCCATGCTGGCTGGGCCCGATCCCCTGGTTGTCCTGCCCTTGGCAGGTGAGCGCGCTCAGGATGAAGGCTCCATCACCTTCCTCGGTACCCAGGTCAGGCTGGCGGGGCCGTAGCTCCCCGCATCCTCCTGCCGGCCCCTCTTGTGGATGGGCGTCCCATTAGCAAGTCTCCAGCCGTCTGGGACCTCCCCTGTGACCCAGGGCTGCTGAGCAGTGATGGAGAGCGCCTTGGCAAGCTCCTCCGCCAGCTCCCTCAGCACTCTCGGGGGGATCCCAGCCGGCCCCGTGGGCTGGTGGGTGTCCAGGCGGCGCAGCAGGTCCTCAGCTGCTTCCGCCGGGGTTACGGGGGGTTTATGCCGCTCTCCATCCCCGCCTTCCAGCTCGGGGGGCTGAGTACCCGGGGGAGAACTGCTCGGGCTGTGACAGACCGAGGCGAAGGCGGCATGAAGTCCCTCAGCCTCTCCCTCAGCCTCGGTGCCAGCGTTCCCCCTCGCCTCCAACGGAGGGTGGACGTTCTCCCTGGCTCTCTTCTTGCCGTTCCCGTCTTTGCAGACTTCCCCGGGGATGGCTCTGGCCGCAGTCTGGGCCCTCCCCTCCCTCGCAGGGGAATCGCCTACCCCACTAACCCTCCTTTTGCGTCTTGACAGAGGCAGCCCTAACGCGCCCCCGCTTCCCTCTCCACGTTCTTCTCCTGAGTCGCCGCTCCCTCCCGGGGAGGAGACAACTGCCCCCGGCCCTCCTCAGCCTCCCCCTTTTTGGGGGAAGCAGCTCCCCGCCATTGCCCTCTGCCCGGAGAGTGGCAG
>NW_009259120.1:41759-46141 GCF_000687185.1 Egretta garzetta | reverse complement strand
CATCAGGGGCGTCCTGGGCGGGTCTGGGGGGGGCGGGTGGCAACCAGGGCACGTGGGGAGTGGGGGCTGGTGGGTGCCTGGAGGGTGTTCGGGGCACGGGGACCAAGGCCTCTTCTATATTCCCTGGCCCTGCCCCTCCTGCACAGCACGGGGGGCGGGGGCACCTCCTCACCCCCCGTTCCCACCCTGGGGGTTTCTGTGTCCCCCCCGCTACTGGATTAACCCTCAAAAAAGGGCCCGGCTCCGGGTGTGTTCAGGGACAGGCACGCGGGGCCAGACCCTCGCCCTGCGCCCCAGCAGACGCGCCCCAGCCCAGGGAGATGGAGACGGGAACGGCTTTATTGGCGGGGGGGCTGTCAAGGGGGCCACAGCCCCTCGCTGGCCATGAGCAGCACCTTCCCCATGTCATACGCCAGGCTGGTGCAGCTCTCCTCGGGCGGCACAAGCGACAGCAGGCGGGCGCAGAGCTCGGGGTCGTGCCAGGAGGCGTAGAGCACCGCAGCAGCCAGAGCGAAGCTGACGGCCAGCTGCAGGCCGGCCAAGAGCACGCAGAGCGTCCTGGGGGGCAGGAGAGGGACGGGAGACGGGGCAGGGCGGATGCGCCCCAACCCCATCTTGCCTGAGGGGCGGAGGGGGCCGCTTGGGAGCCCCACGGGCTGCCCCCCCGGCCGTTTCTCCTTGCTCCCTCGGGCAGGGTGGGACGCGAGACTCCCCAAACGCGGGAAAACGCCCCGGCCCCGGGAAAAACCAACGCCGAGCACTTCCCAGCTGCAAAGGCCAGAGCCGGCCAGCAGCTCCCCAGCAGCCCGGACTGGTGCGCCCCGACGGCTGGCGCAGGTGCCCGGCCCATCCCACCCGCTGCCCGGGAGCGGGGCACCGGGGACCCACTGGGGACACTCACTGCAGCCGGGAAAGGAACCCGCGTCTCCGCGACAGCATGGCCCGCTCCTGCAGGTCAGCGCAGAGCAAGGACACTTGTCAGGCACTGCCACACCGTCACAGAATCACAGAATCGCAAGGGTTGGGAGGGCCCTCGGGAGATCACCCAGTCCCACCCCCCTGCTAGGGCAGGTTCTCCTAGAGCATGTTACACAGGACAGCGTCCAGGTGGGCTTTGAATATCTCCAGAGAAGGAGACTCCACAGCCCCCCTGGGCAGCCTGGGCCAGGGCTCTGTCACCCTCAAAGTAAAAAAGTTCTTCCTCATATTCAGCTGAAACCTCTTGTGTTTCAGTTTGTGCCCACTGGCCCTTGTCCTGGCACTGGGCACCACTGAGAAGTCATTTGTGTGTATTGATGAGATCCCCTCTCAGCCTTCTCTTCTCCAGGCTGAACAAGCCCAGCTCCCTCAGCCTTTCCACCTAGGGGAGATGCTCCAGTCCCCCCCATCATCCTTGTTGCCCTCCCCTGGACTCTCTCCAGGAGTTCCTCATCTTTCTTGAACTGGGGAGCCCAGAACTGGACACGGTCGGGACAGCTGGGGTTGCACAGAGCCCCCGGCCGCCGCCTTGCGCAGGAGCATAGCCCACGCGTGGCCGTCACCTCCGTGGACCCCTGTCCCCAGGGAGACCCACGCTGGCCGGGGCAGGGGCTGGCACAGGCTCTCCCCCTTACCCGCTCTGCCTCCACCACCTCCGGCAGCACAGTCTCCGGCACCTCTGCCTCCTTCTTCCTCTGCTGCTGGCTGCAGGCAACAGGGCTTGGTTGGGTGAGTTACAGACCTCCATGGCCCTTCCAAACATACACACACACACACACCCAGGGCAGGGATTGGGCTCCCCTGTCACACCGCGTGCTGCACATCCCCCCATCCCATTGCCTGGCACCAGCTTTGGCAGCTCCATCGCTCAGGCTTCTGCAGAGACCCCCCCGCGAGGGTCCCAACTCACCAGGTCTCCTCCTCCTCCACTGCCTCTTCAAGTTTCTTTATCGCCCGACGCAGGACCTGGGAGAAGGAAGGGTCCGATGCCCTGAGCTGGCTGTGTCCCTCCTCCAACCCCCCCACCAGGGGCCCGTGGGCACCCACCCGCTCGCCCCTTGGGCAGTACCTCATTCTCCTGCTCCTCCTCCCGCAGCCAGGCCTTCATCGGGGCGTAGCACTTTTCCCCCTGCAAAACAACGGGCGAATGGCGCGGGCGGCTGGGCTGGGACCTGTGCGCCCTCGCCCCTCTCCAGCCCCACGGACTGGCCCATGCGCTGCCCCCCTGCCCCAGGGTGCTGGGAGACTGGGTGACTCACAAGGCCAGGCGTAGGGAAGTGATGGGTGCCCCAATACTCTGGGGAAAATGGCCCTCCCCAGTCAGGCTTCTGCCCACAGCCACTGGGCTACTGGCGCTAGGTGACCCTCCTTGAGCAGGGGGCTTGGGCAAGACAAGATGACCTCCAGAAGTCCCTTCAAACCTCCTAACCCCAGCTGACGCAGCTCTGGGATGCGGGCAGAGGAGAGGACACCAGCCTTCCTGCGGAGCTTCTGCAGGACACCACACAGACCCTGACGGATCTCCTCCTCCATGCAGAAAGGAGAGCAGGGTCTGCAACCCCAGCCCCACGGCCTGGGACCCACTCCACACCTACCATGTGCTGCTGGAGCTCCTTGCTGCTTGCCATCTGCGTGGAGCTTGGCATAGAATCTCGGCTGGCTCCTCGATCCGTCCCCTGCTGCCTGCAGGAACAGGGAACCATCAGATTCCCTGGCACAGACCTACAGCCCCTCGCACGTGGCACTGCCCCAGCTTCCCGTGTCCCAGGGCCCACCGGCCATCGTTGCACCCGCACCCGGCCAGCGGTCCTGCAACCCCGCTCACCCTGTGCCCGGCCCAGCCAGCTGGGTGCTGAGCACGTGGCAGGAGGTGGTGGTGGGCACCTGGGACTGCTGAGGAGAGAAGGAGCTTCCCCATCCCTGCCGCCCTGCCCCGGGGCCTCTGTGACACCTCCCGCGTCGCCATCCTGCCCTGTGAGGTCACAACACCCCCCCCCAGGGGAAGCCATAACCGCCACCCATCAGGGAATTGAATCGCAAGCTTTGCCTTCCAACACGCCAGCCCAGAAGGCCGAAATCACAGCGTTAGAACTGAGCCCAGGGAAGCGAGTCAACACATGGGCAGACGCTAAACATGCGCTCGGAGTGGTCCACACACGTGGAGCGATGGGGAAGGAACGAGGACTTTTGTCGGCACAAGGAGCCACCATTCAGCGTGCAGAACGAGTATTGAAATTATCAGCAGCCATCCAGCAGCCAGCGGCAGTTGCAGTAACGCACTGCAGGGCACACCGCTTGGCGCATGAGACCCCAGGCATGGGAAGGGGGCTCGGAGACGGGACATAAGCGCCGTTGCCCTGGGCAAGCACGGCGCAGGCGTGAAGCTGCTGCCGAGGGAGGTCTGCGCAAGCATGTGCCTTAGGCGCGCAGCCTATAAAAGGCCGCCGCCTCAGACCCCGGGTGCAATCAGCAACCCCGTGCGTGATCACCGAAGACCCTGTGTGATCACCAACCCCATCTTTGACCACTGACGATCCCACGTGTGTGATTATCCACCACCCAACACCCCAGAAGCAGGGACCCCCATGACACCACGGATCCATGGTGGTGGCCGTGTGCGCTCTTCTCTCTGCGCTTCTTGCTTAATTTCCTCTTTCCTTCCTTCCTTTTTTATCGCTGCTTTCTCTCTTTCCCCCAAAGAGTTGCTAAACGGTGGGCTTAAGATATCTGACCTCGCTTTTGACTTAATCTCGCTGGAAGGGTTCGAACCTGCAATGAGAGCTTGGTCCAGCCACCCCTATCCTCCCAGACTCGTCCCAGGCCGGACGCGTGTGCTGCTGGGGCTGGTGGGGCACCAAAATGAAAGGGGGTCCCTGGGGCGGGGGTGCTGTCACCTCACAGGGCAGGATGGCGACACAGGAGGTGCCACAGAGGCCCCAGGGCAGGGCAGCAGGGATGGGGAAGCTCCTTCTCTCCTCAGCGGTCCCAGGGAAGAAGGAGGCAGAGGTGCCGGAGACTGTGCTGCCGGAGGTGGTGGAGGCAGAGCTGGTAAGGGGGAGCGCCTGTGGCCGGCCCTGCCCCGGCCCGGGGCGGGGGTCCACGGAGGTGATGGCCACGCGTGGGCTATGCTCCTGCGCAAGGCGGCGGCCGGGGGCTCCGTGCAACCCCAGCTGTCCCGACCGTGTCCAGTTCTGGGCTCCCCAGTTCAAGAAAGATGAGGAACTCCTGGAGAGAGTCCAGGGGAGGGCAACAAGGATGATGGGGGGGACTGGAGCATCTCCCCTAGGTGGAAAGGCTGAGGGAGCTGGCCTTGTTCAGCCTGGAGAAGAGAAGGCTGAGAGGGGATCTCATCAATACACACAAACATCTTAAGGGTGGGGGTCACGAGGAGGGAGCCAGACTCT
>NW_009259120.1:37182-37960 GCF_000687185.1 Egretta garzetta | reverse complement strand
CTGGAGCAGAGGAGGCTGAGGGGAGCCCTCATCGCTGCCTACAACTGCCTGAGAGGAGGGGGGAGCCGGGGGGGGCGGGCTCTGCTCCCAGGGAAGGGGCGATGGGACGAGGGGCAACGGCCCCAGGTTGCGGGGCGGGGGAATTGGGGAACGTTCCTTCCCCAAAAGGGCTGGTCCAGCGCTGGGAGGGGCTGCCCTGGGCCGGGGGTTCCCCATTCTGGCACCCATGGAGGTGGCTTGGGACCCCTGGGCGGGGGGGACTGGCGGTTGGGCCCAATGAGCTTGGGGGCCTTTTCCAACCACAATGATGCTGCGATTCTGACATGTGAACCCTATAGGGGCCGTCATCCCTATAGGGGCCGTGTGTGCACCCTCTAGGGGCCATGTGATTGCTGTAGGGGACGCCTGTGAGCCCTAGAGAAGCCGTGCGCTCCCTATAGGGGAAGTCATCCCTATAGGGACAGTGTGTGCCTGCTATAGGGGACGTGTGCTCGCTATAGTGGATGCGTGTTTTCCCTATAGGGTACCTGTGTGCTCCCTGTAGGGGACATCATCCCAATAGGGAATGCGTGTGCTCACTGTAGGGGACGTCATCCCTATAGGGGCCGTGTGGATCCTTATAGGGGCCGTGTGCTTGCTCTAGGGGTGATGCATGTTCCCTATAGGGGGCTGGGGGCTTCCTATGGCGCTGCTGCCTTCTCCAGAATGGGGTGCCACATCCTGCTGTACGGGTGCCCTGTGCAGGATGGGGCCCGCTCCCGCCGGGGGAACCCCTGCC
>NW_009259120.1:27804-28205 GCF_000687185.1 Egretta garzetta | reverse complement strand
CCCTGCTGCGGGGGGCCCAGCCTCAGCCCCCGCCCCCCGGCTGGGGGCACGGGGCCACTGCCCCCTGCCACCCCCAGAGCCACCCCCTCACTGAACCCTGCAGTCATCGAACCCCAGGGACACCAAGACCCAGGCCACCAAGCCCCAGGGTCACCAAACCCTGGGGCCACCACACACTGTGGTCACCAAAACCCAGGGACACCAAACACTGGGGTCACCAAATGCTGTGGTCACCATACTCTGGGACCACCAAACCCTGGGGCCAGCAAACCCCAGGGACACCATAACCCAGGGCCACCAAGCCCTAGGGACACCAAACCCTGGGGACACCAAACCCCAGGGGCACAAAATCCCAGGGGCACCAAACCCTGGGGACACCATACTCTGGGACCACCAAACCC
>NW_009259120.1:25498-26383 GCF_000687185.1 Egretta garzetta | reverse complement strand
CCCTGGCACCCTCCAACCTGGCACCCCCTGGCCTGGCACCCACAGCACCCCCCCAGCGCCGCTTTCCCCTGTACCCCTGGTACCCCCCAGCGCCGCTCTCCCCTCGCCCCAGCGCCCCAAGATCTCGTCTGCTCCAACCCATGGGGTGCTGCTCTTGGCACCCTGGGAGCGCCCAGTCTGGCATCCCAGTTTAAGGGGAGACTCTCCCAGTTTGGGTTCTGGCTTGGGGTGTGTGTCCCCTTCTTTGGGGTCTGGTTTGGGGTTTAGGGGGCTCCCAGGTCTGAGGTTCCTGTTTCGGGGGATCCCTGGCCCAGAGCATCCCAGTTTGGGTCTGGGGGACTAGGCTCTAGGGGTTGCTGGTTTAGGGGCTGCGGGTCCCAGTTTGGGTCTGATTTGGACCTGGGGGTCCCAACTGTCACATCCCAGTGTGGTCCTGGGGCCCTGGTGTGGGGGTCCCAGTTTGGAGCGGTCCTGGCTCTGGGGGGCCCAGCTGGGGTGATGATGGGGGCCCAGCTGATTCCTGGTCTGGGTCCCATTTGCCAGTCAAGGTATCCAGCGGGGTCCCAGTAGGGCACTGGGGGTCACCAGTAGGGTCCCAGTGGGGTTTCCAGTTGAGGAACAAGTTTGGGGTTCTCAGTGGGGTCCAGTGGGTTTCCCAGTAGGGATCCCAGTTGGGTGCCCATCACGGTTCCCAGTCAGGTCATAGTGGGGTTCCCAGTTGAGGACCCAGCTTGGGGATCCCAGTGGGGTCTAGTGGATTTCCTAATAGGGATCCCAGTTGGGTTCCCAGTAGGGTCCCATTGGGAAACCCAGTTGGGGGCCTGCTGGGGCTCCCAGCCAGGGGCCCCGGGGGGGTCACCTCAGTGCGGGCCAGCTCGTCAGCCA
>NW_009259120.1:24633-25049 GCF_000687185.1 Egretta garzetta | reverse complement strand
CAGAAGGGTCAGGGTGGGGGTCCTGGATGGGTCCCAGGAGGTGGCAGAGGGGTCCTGGTGGGGTCACATTGGGGGGTGCCAGGGGCTCAGGGCAGAAGGGTCTAGGGAGTCAGGGTGGGGGTCCCAAAGGGGCTCCAGAGGCTCAGGGTGGAGGGGTCCCAGGGGGATCCAGGAGGTCAGGGTCCCAAAGAGGTCCAGGGTGTCAGGGTGAGAGTCCCAGGGGTCAGGGTGGGGGTCCTAGAGGGCACCCAGGGGGCTCAGGGTGGTGGGGTCCCAAGGTTGAGTACAAATGATCAGGGTGGGGATCCCAGAGGGGTCCAAGTGGGTCCCGGGGGGGCTGGGGGGGGGCCCAGAGGGATCAGTCTGGGGTCCCAGCAGGGTGAGGTTACAGGGTCAGACAGAGATGGGGGGGGAGG
>NW_009259120.1:22303-24265 GCF_000687185.1 Egretta garzetta | reverse complement strand
GTCCCCTCACCCGTCCCAGCCTCCGCCTCGGCCCCGCTCAGCTGCTCCGTCTCGGGCACGGCCTCCCCTGGGAACACGGCCTCAGTTTCCCCATCCAGCATTTGGGGCTGGGGTGGGGGGTGGGTCCCCTCCTGGATGCCGGGGCCCCCCCTCACCGCTCCGCCAGCGGCTCAGCTCGGCCTCCAGCTTCCCGATGGTCTCCTTCAGAGCCTTGTTCTTCTCCTTCTCCTTCTCATACTTCTTCTTCCACTGCTCGGCCGTCAGCTCCAGGTTCACCGACGCCGTGTTCTTGATGGTCTTGGCCCTGGATGGGGGGGGGACCCCTCAACCGGGACCCCCCCACATTCCCCCTTTCCAGGCAGCATCCGCAGGAACCCCCCCAAGGTGCCCACTGCAGTGACCCCCATCTCAGGGTTCACCTTCCCCCCCTCTCCCCTCCCAGGTCTGGGGACCCCTGATGCAGCCCCTTTCCTCCCCGGGGGGTGCGAGGGGTGCAGCTAGGGTGCACTGGGTGCTTGGGGTGCACTTGAGGTGCAAGGGGTGCATGGGGTGCTGTTGGGGTGCAGTTGAGGTGCAATGGGGCACTTGGGGTGCAGTTGGGGTGAAGCTGGGGTGCAATGGGTGCATGGGGTGCAGCTGGGGTGAAGTTCGGATGCAGCTGGGGTGCAATGGGTGCATAGGGTGCTGTTGGGGCACAGTTGGGGTGCAGTTGGGGTGCAATGGGTGCATGGGGTGCAGCTGGGGTGAAGTTCGGATGCAGCTGGGGTGCAATGGGTGCATAGGGTGCTGTTGGGGCACAGTTGGGGTGCAGTTGGGGTGCAATGGGTGCATAGGATGCTGTTGGGGTGCAGGTGGGGTCCAAAGGGTGCATAGGGTGAAGTTGCAATGCAATGGGTGCTGTTGAACTGCAGTTGGGGTGCAATGGGCACATGGGGTGAAGCTGGGGTACAACAGGTGCATAGGGTGCTGTTGGGGTGCAGCTGGGGTGCAATGGGGGCATAGGGTGCTGTTGAGGGGCAGGTGGGGTGCAATGGGTACATAGGGTGCAGCTGGGGGGAAGCTGGGGTGCAGCTGGGGTGCAATGGGGGCATAGGGTGCTGTTGAGGGGCAGGTGGGGTGCAATGGGTACATAGGGTGCAGCTGGGGGGAAGCTGGGGTGCAGCTGGGGTGCAATGGGGGCATAGGGTGCTGTTGAGGGGCAGGTGGGGTGCAATGGGTACATAGGGTGCAGCTGGGGGGAAGCTGGGGTGCAGCTGGGGTGCAATGGGGGCATAGGGTGCTGTTGAGGTGCAGGTGGGGTGCAATGGGTACATAGGGTGCAGCTGGGGTGAAGCTGGGGTGCAGCTGGGGTGCAATGGGTGCTTGGGGTGCACTTGTGCAATGGGTGCATGGGGTGCAGCCAGGGCACAGTTGGGGTGCAGCTGGGGTGCAATGGGGCACATGGGGTGCAGCTGGGTTGAAGTTGAGGTGCAGCTGGGGTGCAATGGGTGCATAGGGTGCAGTTAGGGTGTAGCTGGGGTGCAATGGGTGCATGGGGTGGAGTTGGGGTGCATGGAGTGCAGTTAGGGTGCAGCTGAGATGCAGTTGGGACACAACAAGTCCATGGGGTGCAGTTGGGGCACAGCTGGGGTGCAGCTGGGGTGCAATGGGTGCATAGGGTGCTGTTGGGGTGCAACTGGGGTGCAATGGGTGCATGGGGTGCTGTTGGGGTGCAGGTGGGGCACAGCTGAGGTGCAGAGGGGTGCAGAGGGGTGCAGGGGCACCCTGACACCCCGGCCCCCTCCCCTACCTCTGCCCGAACATGAGGGTGGACTTGGTCTCGGCGTCGTTGTAGCTGGAGGGGGAGCAGCAGATGAACATGGTGGTGCGGCAGTTCCCCCCCAGCGAGTCCTGCAGGATCCGCGTCATCTTGCTGTCCCGGTAGGGCACGTAGGCCTTCTGCGGGGGGCATGGGGGCTCAGC
>NW_009259120.1:9873-10910 GCF_000687185.1 Egretta garzetta | reverse complement strand
AGCCCCCCCCCCTCCTCTAGGGGTGCCCCTTGGGGTCCCCCACCCAAGGGACCCTCTGAGCCGCTCCTCACCTTGACGTAGGGCACCCGATTCTTGTCCTCGTGCACTGACAGGTTGGTCTTGGTCACTGGGGGGGGGCATGAGGTGAGGGGGCTGGGGGGGTGTTGACACCCCAACATGCCCTAGGAGCTCCCAATGCCACCCAGTGCCTCCCAGTGCCTCCAAGCTTCTCAGTGCCCCCAGCGCATCTCAATACCCACCCAGTATCTCCCGGTGACCCCCCCACTCACTGTCCAGCAGGTCCCGGATCTTGTCCAGATAAATTTCAAAGTAAGAAACCTGGTAGGAGGGAATTGAGGGTGTCAGGGTGTGTAACGGGGACAGGACCCAACCTCCAAGTCCTCCCAGTGCTCCCAGTCCTTCCCAGTCCCCACCTTGATGTGGAACTCGAGGTTCTCATCCATGGAGTAGATGTGGTTGAAGATGTCCTGGGCGATGCGGGGGATGATGCCCATCTGCTGGGGGTCGTGCAGCTTGCCCTGGGGGGGTGCGGGGTGGGGGTGAGCACCCAGGGCGTGCCAGGGCCCAGGGGGTGCTGAGATCCCCCCTTCCCAAACCTCCCCCCCAGTCCCCTCACCTCCATGGTGTGGGTTTTGCCCGATGATGTCTGCCCGTAGGCAAAGATGGTGCCGTTGTACCCAGCCAGCACATCTGTGAGGAGGGGTGAGGGTGGGCAGAAGCCCCTTGGGGACCCCCAGGACCCTCAGGGACCTCATAGCCCCCCCAGACCCCGAGGGACTCCCCTGAGACCCCAAGGGCTTCCTAACACCCCCTAGGGACTTAAGATCACATCCACGACTCCCAGTGATGCCCAAGGACCCCTGAGACACCCCAAAAGACCTCACAGAAACCCCCAGAACCCCTGGAGATTACAGAGAGCCCCCCCCAAACTCTTGCAGAGACCCCAAGACTTGCTGGACACCCCCAAGGACCCTTGCACATGTCCCCCTGCCAGTGTCACCCCCCCACCTGCCCCT
>NW_009259120.1:2170-2541 GCF_000687185.1 Egretta garzetta | reverse complement strand
GCCGGGCCTCGGCAGCGCGGAGGCGAGAGCCGGCTTCTCCCCGTGGTGCAGCCAGCGACTGTGGGGACACGGGGGCTGTGCCAGCGCGGGCTGGCGTGGCATCGTGCGCTGCACGTGGGGCAGGGGCTTGCCGGTCAGCCGGCCCCCAGTTCTGAGGGGGGCAAAGAGATCCCTTGCGGAGCCCGGGCAGCAAGGCCGACTGGCACGGGTTGCTTCCACCCAAAGTTGCCCCTGTCAGGCCCCGGCCACGCCAAAACACTGCCTGAGAATCGAGCGGTGCTGCCGCGGTGACTCCCCCGCTGCTTTCCCTCCCGCGCGGCCCCCGCTGCAGGCAGGGGGGGGGGGGGGGCCCGGGGTGTGGTTGCGGGGCC
>NW_009259120.1:0-305 GCF_000687185.1 Egretta garzetta | reverse complement strand
AGGGAGGGCAGAGCTGCCCTGGGTGTTTTGGGGTGACGCCCTGCTCTTCCTCTTCCAGATTTCTCTGACAGCATCAGCAAGACCAGGACAACGGGCTACGAGTCTGGGGAGTATGAAATTGTGAGTCCGGAGCGCACGGGGAGGGTGTGAGGCACCCCGGGGCACGGTCCCTCGTCCCCACGCACCCCAGGGTGACGGCCCTGCCCGGGGCCACGGATCCCAGGGGATGGCAGAGGGGTGGGGGTGGGCAGGGGCCCCCGGAGGTCGTCTGGTCCAGCCCCCCGCTCAGGCGGGGCCACCTCAGC
>NW_009259119.1:89187-89884 GCF_000687185.1 Egretta garzetta | reverse complement strand
ATAGCACCCCAGCCCCAAAGCTCAGCACCCCAGAGGCACCATGCTGTGCACAGCACCCCACAGATAGCACCCCACAGTTAGCACCCCAGGAGCACCGTGCCTGCCCAGCACCCTATGGGCATCACCCTGACCCCACGGGAACTGTGCTGTGCCCAGCACCCCACAGATAGCACCCCAGCCCCAAAGCTCAGCACCCCAGGGGCGCTATGCCTGCCCAGCACTCAGTGAGCAGCACCCTGACCCCATCCCCCAGCACCCCATGGGCACCATGCCATGGCCAGCACCCTATGGGCATCACCCTGACCCCACGGGAACTGTGCTGTGCCCAGCACCCCACAGATAGCACCCCAAGCCCACAGATCAGCACCCCACGGGCACCGTGCTGTGCATAGCACCCCACAGATAGCACCCCAGCCCCAAAGCTCAGCACCCCAGGGGAACCATGCCATGCCCAGCACCCTATGGGCATCACCCTGACCCCCACAACAGCCCAGCACCCTGCAGCATCACCCTGACCCCACAGGCTCGTGCTGTGCCCAGCACCCCACAGATAGCACCCTAGCCCCATACCCCAGCACCCCACGGGCACCGTGCCATGCCCAGAACCCTGCAGGCATCACCCTGACCCTAATGGGCACAGTGCTGTGCTGGGCACCCAGCAGATAGCACCCCAACCCCATACCCCAGCACCCCACGG
>NW_009259119.1:88787-89065 GCF_000687185.1 Egretta garzetta | reverse complement strand
CCCGCGCCCGGGGCCCCCCGCGCCGCGCCCCCCCAGCCGCTCCTGCAGCTCCAGCAGCGCCCGCAGCACCTCCTCCGACAGCACCCCGCTGAAGTTCTTGGCACCCAACACCACTGACTCATAGCTGGAGCTGGGCCGGCCCGGCGCTGTCACGATCACCTGGTTGGTGCGGAAGAAAGGACCGAAGTGTTGGTCGTAAAAGTCTTTTTCTTGCCGGGCACGGCTGCCCGGCGCCGACCACAGCTCCACTGGATCAGTGGTGAGATGTAGGGTCACCA
>NW_009259119.1:87325-87776 GCF_000687185.1 Egretta garzetta | reverse complement strand
CCGGTAGCCGGTAAGCGGACGCCCCGGCAGGAGGTGAAAGAGGCGTCAGCGAAATCCTGCTGGTAATAACACTGGTACTCCACGACGGCGACCTGGGGCTTCCCCAGCACTGTGGTGCGGTTGACGATGCGGGTGACGTTGGTGAAGAGGCTCTGGTTGGGGCTGCAGATGTTGTTGCAGTAAAGGTTGGCGAAATTCCTGGCGCATGCCGGGCAGCGGGAGAGGACGGTGCCGGAGAGAGCCACGCTGAGCTGGAGGGTGTACAGCTGGGCCAAGTTGCAGCAAACCTGCGTCGTCTTGTTCCCCTGCACCAGCTCGGGGCAGACCTTGCGGAGCAGCGCCAGCACCGGGCCCGTGGCCACCCGCGCCGGCGTGTTGGAGAGGCACGGCACCTTGGAGGGCACCAGCGACATGTTCACCTCGGGGTTGCGACCGCATTCCCCGTAGAAGG
>NW_009259119.1:84530-84904 GCF_000687185.1 Egretta garzetta | reverse complement strand
CCGCCAGCTTCGCCCGGCCCCTATAAGCCCCTCTGTCCCATGGGCGGTTGCCGGCTTTGGTGAGGTCTTCTGGCCTGATGGCACCGAAGCCAATCAGCCCTCACGGGAGCTGTAAAGCCCTTGTGATCATTAACCCCGATCGATAGCCGCCGCCAGCGCCGCATCCCCGCTGGGGAGGTGCCCGGCTGCCCCCACGCCCGAAGAGAGGGCACCCCACTTCCCCCGAAGAGCTTTGTTTGGGAGGCGAAACCGGGGCGGGGGGTGTTTTGGAGCCGTGCCCACCCAGGACGCCCCACGGGGCTCCGCAGGGTGGGGAAGGCAGGGGAGAGGCTGCGGCGGCCGTGGGAAGCTCAACTCTCCAGCCTGGCACCGGG
>NW_009259119.1:81438-82772 GCF_000687185.1 Egretta garzetta | reverse complement strand
GTGGATGTAGGACTCGACCGTTGGTGGCACATCAAAATTGATGACAGCGGCCACATTTTGGAAGTCGATGCCACGCGCGACGCCGTACTCTGGGTCCTTGCCCTTGCTGGGACACGGGACAGATGCTGGGGTGGCTCAGGGACCCCCAAAAGACATGGGGACCCTGGGCAAGGGGACATCTGGGACCCAGACGCCCAAGGGGACACTGGGAAAAGGGATCCCTGTGGGTACGAGGACCCACAGTCTGGGTGTGGGGACACTCTGGGCACCGACGCCCACGCAGGCACGGGGACACCTTGGGTACGATGACCCCAGAGCCACCAGGACGGGGCAAGGAGAACCCCACAAAGAAGGGGACGCGCTGGGCATGGGGGCGTCCCTGGGCATCCAATCCCACATGGGCACCAGGTGTAACCCCCTCCACCATGGGGACGTGGCAGGGACAGGGAACCCTCTAGGGACAGGGACATCGCCTGGGCACGGGACCCTGCTGGGGACAGGGACGCCCCAGGCTCTGGGGGACCTTCTCTGGCCTGAGCCCTCTCCAGCCACAGCAGGACATTGCCCACAAGGCCTCGGTGGCACCCTTGGGGCTCTGGTGGCATCCACAGGGCCTCAGCGGCACCCACAGGGCTCACCTCTGGGCAGCACCCTTGTGCTTTTTGCGAGGGGGCTGCTCTGCAGGCACCGCTGGCGCCTCCTCATCGGTGGCCACGATGTAGTCGTAGATGCCCCGGTTGAACTGGGTGATGACGTGACACCTGGGGACAAGGCGGGTGCCTGTCAGCATCCCTGCCAGGGGCACCCCTCTTTGGGGTGTGTGTCCCCCACCCTGCCAAACCCACGGGTACCCCTGCCCTTCCCCCACGGGCATCCCGCACCCCCCTGGGGTGCCCTTACCCCCATGGAGATTCCCCCACAGGCACTCTTATTTCCCTGGGCACCCCTTAGCTCACCCGGGACACCCTTGTCCCCAGGGAGCACCCCGCTTTCCCCCAACCCGAGGATGCCCCTTGCCTTCTCCCACAAGCCCCCAGCAGTCACCTTGCCCCCTGGAGCACCCCGTCACCCCCTGAACCCTTTGTGGGCTCCCTTTGCCCTCCTCCACACCACCCCAGGCGTACCCCAACCCAGCTGGGCACCCCACCGTCCCCTGGGGGGGTTACCGGGAGCGGGCGGGCAGCTCGGAGTTGAGGGCGCAGGCGGGGATGCCAAACTGCTCGAGGAAGAGCTTGAGGCGGTAGCAGCGGGCGAGGGTGCCCACGAAGAGCAGGGCCCGGCCCCGCAGCAGCCGCAGCTTCAGCAGGGCGCAGGGCAGCAGGGACTTGTCCTCC
>NW_009259119.1:80247-80603 GCF_000687185.1 Egretta garzetta | reverse complement strand
CCAGCAGTGCCCCCCAAGCCCCCAGCATCCCCCAAACCCCAGGCAGTGCCCCCCAAACCCTGGTTGTGCCCTTCATATCCTCCAGCCCCAGCAGTGCCCCACAGCCCCAGCAGCCCCCCCCAAACCCTCACAGCACCCTCAAACCCCAGGCAGCGCCTCCTAAGCCCTCAGTGTCCCCCAACCCCCTGGCAGTGCCCCCACCAGGTACCTGCCCCCCTCAGGGGGCCGCTCACCACAGCAGGGACTTGATGTCCTCCCCAAAGCCGAAGGAGAGGAGCAGATCGGCCTCATCCAGCACCAGCAGCTCCAGCGAGTGCCGCAGGCTCAGGCTGCGGGCACTGAGGTGTGCCAGCACC
>NW_009259119.1:79953-80185 GCF_000687185.1 Egretta garzetta | reverse complement strand
GTGCGGGCCCTGAGGTGTCCCCGCCCCCGCCCCGGCGTGCCCCCCACCACGTCTGGCTTCTCCATCAGCACCTGCCTGCCGACACACCATGTCACCCGCCTCGGCTGGCAACTCCTGCCTGCCGGGGGGGACCCAGGCATGCGGGGCAGGGATGGGGGTCAGGGTGAGCTTACCGCTGGGCGGCAAGGTCGGTCTGGGCGCAGAGGTCGGCCACCCGCAGGTCGCGGGAGCA
>NW_009259119.1:76837-78221 GCF_000687185.1 Egretta garzetta | reverse complement strand
CCCGTTGGTAGTTCTGCTCCTTCTGGATCTGCTCGACCTGGTCGAGGAGCTGGCGGGCACGGAGCTGCAGCTCCGTCAGTTTGTCCTTGGCAGCGATTTCGGGGTAGTTGTTGGTGTGTTCACCCACCTGGATGTCCAGGTGTACCCGCTGCAGGGCGAAAACAGGGCGGGGAATGTCAGGGGACCCCCATTGCTGTTGACACCCCCTTTCTGGGTTTGGGAGGTCCCCCCTCTCCCCCCAGTTACCAGTTTGCCACCGGCAAAGAGCGCCATGCGGGTGGAGTTGGAGTGGAGGCAGATCTGGTGCTCGCCGGGTGTGTGGGAGGTGAAGGTGAAGCGGCCCTCGGAGCCGTACTGCCGCGACAGCACCACCTGCGGGACCACCACCGGGACACGGCCACCGTCACCCAGCGCCTGACCGGACTGGGGGGACACTGGGACAGCCCCCACCTGTCCCACGGACCCTCTGCCCTGGCTGGTGGGGCAACCCGTGCTCCCCAGGGAGCCCTTGTCCATGTTGGGGGTACGCTATGTAGCCCAGGGATCCCACACCCAGGCTGGTGGGCACCCCATGCACCCCAAAGACTCCACGCCTACGATAATGAGCACCTCAGGGACCCTACACCCAGGATAGTGGGGCTGGCTTGCAGCAGCTGGTGGGCACCCCATGCACCCCAAAGACTCCACGCCCAGGATAATGGGCACCTCAAAGACCCCACACCCAGGATAACGGGCACCCTGTGTATCACAGGGACCCCCTGTCTGTGTTGGGGGGTATGTTGTGCACCCCAGGGACCCCACACCCAGGATAATGGGCACCTCAGGGACCCCAAAGACCCCACACCCAGGATAGTGGGCACCCCGTGCATCACAGGGAGCCCCCTGTCTGTGTTGGGGGGTATGTTGTGCACCCTAAGGACCCCACACCCAGGCTGGCAAGTGCCCCATGCACCCCAAGGACCCCCTGCCCCAGCTGGTGGGCACCCCTTGCACCCCAAAGACCCCACGCCCAGGATAATGGGCACCTCAGGGACCCCACACCCAGGATAGTGGGCACCCCATGCACCCCAAAGACCCCACACCCAGGACAGTAGGCACGCTGTGCACCCCAAAGACCCCACACCTAGGATAATAGGCAACCCAGGGAACCCATACTCAGGACAGTAGGCACCCTGGGCACCCCAAGGACCCCCTGCCCGAGCTGGTGGATGCCCCATGTACCCCAAAATCCCCCTACCCCAGCTGATGGGCACCCCACACACCCCAAAGATACCACGCCCAGGACAGTGGGTACCCCATGCACCCCAGGGACCCCCCCAAACCCGCTAGCAGGCACCCCAGGGACTCCACACCCAGGTTGGTGGATGCCCCATGTCACCATAGG
>NW_009259119.1:74360-75669 GCF_000687185.1 Egretta garzetta | reverse complement strand
GCCGGGGCGGCGGGCATCGGGGTGCCATGGCGTGCCAGCCCGCGCTCACCCTCACCCTCCTCTTCCTCTGCGCAGAGGCCAAAGGCTTCACCCTCTGTCACACGCCCGCCGTGCAGACTAAAGTCTTCCAGTATCGGTAAGTGTGGGGGGGGGAGCACCCATGGGTGACACCTCGGGGAGGGGAGGGGGGCACCGCTGTCACCACTGTCCCTGGCAGGATTTGGGACGTCAACCAGAAGTCACTTTACCTGCGCAACAACCAGCTGGTGGCCGGGCACCTGCAAGGGGCCAACGCTGCCCTTGAAGGTGAGATCATGGGGACATGGCGGGGGGGAGGGGATGGATGGACGGACACACGTTGGGCATGTCCTGATGACCCCGTCTGTCCCCTCCCCTCCCACAGAGAAGGTGTTTTGGGTCCCCAACCGTGCCTTCGAGCTCACCCGGCAGCCCGTCATCCTGGGCATCCAGAATGGCACCCGGTGCCTGGCCAGCCCCCCCGCCAGCCAGCCCACCCTGCAGCTGCAGGTCAGGGGACACCATGGGGATGGGGACACCAAAGGGATTGGGATGCCAAAGGGATGCCATGGGAATGGGGACAGGGATGCCATGGGGACGGGGACGCCACGGGGATGAAGACACCAAAAGGATGGGGATGCCACAGGGATGGGAATGCCACGGGGACAAGGGACACTGGGGATGGGGATGCCACAGGGCTGGGGACACCATGGGGACAGGGATACCATGGGGACAGGGATGCCAAAGGGATGGGGACACCAAAGGGATGGGGTTGCCACAGGGCTGGGGATGCCACAGGGCTGGGGACACTGTGGGGACAGGGATGCCATGGGGACAGGGATGCCAAAGGGATGGGGACGCCACAGGGACACCAAAGGGATGGGGACACAGCAGGGATGGGGATGTCACGGGGACAAGGGACACCATGGGGACGGGGACACCATGGGAATGGGGATACCAGAGGGAGGGGACAGGTGGGGATGTCATGGGGATGGGGACATCATGGGGACAGAAACGCCACAGAGTTTGGGACACAGCTGGGACATGGGGATCCCGTGGCTGGGGGATGCCATGGGGCTGGGGACACCACAGGGAAGGGGTACCTGGGGACGGGGCCACTGCGGGGCTGGGGACAGCACGGGGAGGGGGTACCTGGGGATGGGGCCACCGCAGGGCTGGGGACAGCACGGGGAGGGGGTACCTGGGGACAGGGCCACCGCAGGGCTGGGACCACCGTGGGGAGGGGGTACCTGGGGATGGGGGCACCGTGGGGCTGGGGACACCCAGGGGA
>NW_009259119.1:72809-73978 GCF_000687185.1 Egretta garzetta | reverse complement strand
GCCGCGCGGTGTGGCACAGCATGGCGGGGATGGGGCACGCGGGACTGGGGGGATGGGACACAGGGGACCGTGGGAACAGGGCTCATGAGGCCATGAGGATGGGGACTGTGGGGACAGGGCACGTGGGCCCCAAGGGGATGGGACACGGGGGACTGTGGGGACGAGGCCTGTGGGCACTGTGGGAATGGGACATGGGGGACCGTGGGGACGGGGAATGTGGACACCATGGGGATGGGACACGGGGAACCGTGGGGACAGGACACGTGGGCACCAAGGGGACGGGACACGGGGGACCGTGGGGACGGGGCATGTGGGCACCAAGGGGACAGGACACGGGGGACCGTGGGGACGGGGCTCATGAGGCCATGAGGATGGGGACCGTGGGGACAGGGCACGTGGGCACCAAGGGGATGGGACACGGGGGACTGTGGGGACAGGGCACGTGGGAGCTTGGGGACAGGGCCGATGGGCACCGCGGGGATGGGGCACAGGGAACACACCAGCGTCTTGGGTACAGGGCATGGGGGGCATCGCGGGGACCATCCACGGGGCATGCAGAGTCATGGCACAGGGGACACAGTGGGGGGCACCCCAGCCACAGTGACCACGGGCATCATGGCAGGGGGACATGGGGGATGCAGAGGGACCAGGTGGCATTTCACCATCGCTCCGTGGCCCCGTCACCCATCCTCCCGCTGTGCAATCTCCTGCCCAGCCCAGCTGGCTCCCATGCAATTATAGGGGCGGGCTCTGCCCCCACCCCTGCCCTGCCTGGCCCTATATAAGAGCCACTGTCACCAGCCGCAGGGGACACACAACCCAGAAGACACGGGACGGGATTTCAGAAGCTGACAGATTTGCAGGTACTGCTGGGGACGGGGACAAACTGGGTCCCAATTGGGCAACATTCTGAGAGCGTTCACTCTGGAGCCTACTGACAACCAGGAGCCTATTGGCAACTGGGAGAGCGGGTGCGTTGGGAGTGGGGATTCCCCACCCGCGTCACCCACGTGTTACCCTCTCTCCCACGCAGGTTCAGCCATGTCCCACAGGTCCAGACCTGCCTGCAGGTGAGTGGTGACAGGGTGGGGACGGGGTTGTCCACCCCCTCGTACCCAAGGCTTGAGTCACCCAGCGTGGCGCCTGCCCTCATCCCTCTCTCCCCCCCC
>NW_009259119.1:72009-72744 GCF_000687185.1 Egretta garzetta | reverse complement strand
ACCCGCTGGGGGTCATGGCGGGGCTGAGCACGGGGACCAGGGATGCGGCAGAGTCTGTCATCGACCCCGACATGGTGGCCTTGTTCGAGGAGTTCCTGGGGAAAGGTAGCGCCTGGAGGGCATGGGGGCCCTGTCCCCAGATGTCCCCCATGTCCCCACCTGTCCCCTGTGTCCCCATCCCCACGTTCCCCATCCCCAAGTCCCTGTGGTGCCCACATGTCCCTGTGTCCCCATGCACCCGTGATGCCCATGTCCCTCACCCATGTCCCCCCTGTGCTCGTGTGCTTCTGTTCCCTGTCCCCATGTCCCACCGTGCCCATCACACCCGTGTGCCCCATCCCCGTGTCCTCATGCCCCCATGTCCCCACACCCCCATATGTCCCTCGCACCCATGTCCCTCATCCTCATGTCCCCCAATCCCATGTCCCTGTGATGTCCCCATGTGCCTGTGACATGCCCTGTGCCTCCTCCCCATGTCCCCATGTCCCCCATCCCCACATGCCCATCACTCCTGTGTGCCCCATCCCTGGGTCCCCATGTCCCAAATCCCTGTGATGCCCCATGACCCCATGCACCCATGATGTCCCTGTGCCCCCTCCCCATGTTCCCTGGGAGAAGAGGTGGTGGAGGAGACGATGCACTCGGCGGGGTTGCAGCCCACGGCACAGCCCTACCACTACTTGGTGCGGGACACGGAGCAGAAGGGACTCTGCCTGCACAACGGGCGCCTGGCAG
>NW_009259119.1:70500-71606 GCF_000687185.1 Egretta garzetta | reverse complement strand
GGGGCCCTGGGGGCCCCCCAGCCTGCGGGGTGCCAACGCTGTCCAGGAAGGTAGGTGCCCTGTGTGGGGCAGGGGTGGCACCCCCACCCATGGGTGCTCCCACCCACCCCACCCACAGCCTCTCCTCATAGAACCCATCAGCGTGGTGCCCAACAAGCACTTGGAGCGTCGGCGTTGTCCCCTCATCGTGGGCATCCGTGGTGGCACCCAGGCCCTCTCCTGTGGCACTGGCCCCGAGCCCCAGCTGAAGCTGGAGGTGAGCGGGGGGGTGTGTGTGTGTGTCACGGTGGGGGGTGTCCCAGGGTGGGGTGCACCCTGGAGTGGGGCATCCTGAGATGAGGCATCCCAAGGTGGGTCAACTCAAGATGGGCAACACAAAGTGGGGGCACCCTGGGGTGGTGGGGACCCCAAGGTGGGTCAACGCGAGGTGGACAGCCTGAGGTGGGGGGCACCCAGCGGTGGGCCAACCCTAGGTGGGTCAATCCAAGGTGGACAAGCCAAGGTGGGGCACCCTGAGGTGGTAGGGCAACCCTAGGTGGGTCAACCTGAGGTGGATAACTCAAGGTGAGGCACCCTGGGGTGGTGTCATCCCAAAATGGTGTCACCCTGAGGTGGTGGCACCTGGAGGTGGGGGTTTCCCAGGATGGTGGCACCTTGAGATGGTGGCACCTGGAGACAGGGGTTCCCTGGGACAGTGCCGCCCTGGGTTGACATCCCCCCCTCCCGACAGGAGGTGGGGCTGCTGGACCTGTTCTTGCGGGGGGCCGAGGCCACCCCCTACACCTTCTACAAGACCTTTGGTGGTTCCACGCACACTTTCGAGGCGGCCGCCTTCCCCGGGTTCTTCCTCAGCACCGCCCCGGGGCCGGGGGAGGCGCTGACCCTGGCCGCCCCCCACGCCATCACCGCCTTCTACCTGCGCCGCAAGTGACCATGGCACCCATGGGTGGGTGGGGTGTCCTCCCCACCGTCACTCCCCTGGGTGGGAGAATAAAGCGATGGTGTTTGTCTCAGCTTGTGCTCTGTGGGTTCGGCAGAATCGGGCCCCGTGGGGCAGGATCACTGGGGGGGGGAGGGGGCCAGGATCAGGCATTGGGAGATGGTAC
>NW_009259119.1:69164-69697 GCF_000687185.1 Egretta garzetta | reverse complement strand
GGGCCCCCAACTCTTGGTGTCCCCCGTGGCCCCTGAGGGTCCCCCACGGCGCCTCTGGAGCGCCCACATATCTCTGGGTCCCCCCCATCCCTTCGGGGTCCCCCCCCCCACTCTTCGGGGTCCCTCCCATCCCTTCGAGGTCCCCCTTACACCCTTTGGGGTCCCTCTCATCCCTTTGGGGTCCCCCCCCTTCGGGGTCCCTCCCATCCCCCCAAAGCCCCCTATAAGCTTCATGAGGGTCCCCCACGGCGCCTCTGGAGCGCCCACATATCTCTGGGTCCCCCCCATCCCTTCGGGGTCCCCCCCCCCACTCTTCGGGGTCCCTCCCATCCCTTCGAGGTCCCCCTTACACCCTTTGGGGTCCCTCTCATCCCTTTGGGGTCCCCCCCCTTCGGGGTCCCTCCCATCCCCCCAAAGCCCCCTATAAGCTTCAGGGTGCCCCTGTAGTCCTTGGGGTCCCACTCACACCCTTCGGGGTCCTGCTCCCCCTCCCCAGAGCCTCGTTGTAAACTTTTGGGGTCCCGGGGTCCCCC
>NW_009259119.1:66196-67846 GCF_000687185.1 Egretta garzetta | reverse complement strand
TCTTCTGGGCCAGCCTGGTGCAAGCCCAACTGTGCGTCTGGGAGCTGCAGGGAGCCATCGAGGGGCAGCCGGATGGCGGCCACCACGACCCAGCACCCCAGGACGGCTGGCACCATGGCCATGGGGCCACGGCCAGGAGCGCGGCCACGGTGTGGAGCATCTCACACCAGCAGCGTGGTCCTGGGTCTACAGAGGATGGGAGCATCTCACCCAAGTTCGTGCCCGTGGATGGGAGCACCTCACCTAAGTTCATGCCCATGGATGGGAGCATCTCGCCCAAGTTCATGCCCATGGATGGGACCACCTCACCCAAGTTCATGCCCACAGATGGGAGCATCTCGCCCAAGTTCATGCCCATGGATGGGACCACCTCATCCAAGTTCATGCCCACAGATGGGAGCATCTCGCCCAAGTTCATGCCCACAGATGGGAGCATCTCGCCCAAGTTCATGCCCACGGATGGGACCACCTCACCCAAGTTCATGCCCATGGGTGGGAGCATCTCACATGAGCACCAAGGCCGTGGATCCACATACGAGAACGTCTTCCATGTATCCATGGGTGGGAGCATCTCACAGGAGCACCACGGCCACACACCTACAGAAGGGAGCATCTCACAAGAGCACGTGCCCACGGGTGCGACCATCTCAGCCAAGTCCATGCCCGCAGATGAGAGCATCTTCCATGAGCTGCAAGGCCATCAATCCACATACGAGAACATCTTCCACGTGTCCACAGGCAGGAGCATCTCACCTGCGTCCATGCCCATGGATGAGAGCATCCTCCATGAGCCACAAGGCCATCGACCCACATACGAGAGCATCTTCCACTTGTCTACAGATGGGAGTGTCTTGCATGAGCATGTGCCAACAGACAGGACCATCTCACCCAAGTCCGTGGCCGTGAAGGAGCCCCAAGGCTGGGGATTTGCATATGAGAGCATCTCGCACGCGTCCATGGCTGGTAGCATCTCAAATGAGCACCATGGCCGCGTGCCTACAGATGTGAGCATCTCCCCCATGTCCGTGCCTGTGGATGGGACCATCTTGCAGGAGCACGAGCCGATAGATGGGACCATCTTGCCCAAGGCCATGCCCATGGATGGGACCATCTTGCAGGACCGCATGCCCACGGATGGGACCATCTCACCGAAGTTCTTGTCTACGGGTGGGACCATCTCGCAGGACCACATGCCGGTGGACTGGAGCATCTTGCCCAAGGCCATGCCCACGGATGGGAGCATCTCGCCCAAGTTCATGCCCACGGATGGGACCACCTCACCCAAGTTCATGCCCATGGGTGGGACCATCTCGCCCAAGTTCATGCCCATGGGTGGGACCACCTCACCCAAGCACCAGGACCCCGAATGCTGCGAGGAGGAAGAGGAGGATGATGATGAAGATGATGATGGCTGCTCCTCCCGGGAGGAAGAGGCCGAGGAAGAGGAGGATCTGGAGGAGGAGGAGCCCCACTTCCACACCAACCCCCTCTTCCAGAGCCGGGTGCTGGCACCCATGGGTGCCCGGCGGGTGCCCCTCTACCGGACCCACGGTGCTGCCCTGCAGCCGCTGCTCATCACTGAGGGGGATGACGCCATGGGGGGCACCGGGGATGGATGGGGGTGCCCCCCCCTCCCCTGCACCCCCCCGT
>NW_009259119.1:65061-65816 GCF_000687185.1 Egretta garzetta | reverse complement strand
GAGGGTACCAGCCTCCCACCAAACCCTTGGCCCCCCCAGATTTGCCTCAGGGAGGGGGGTACCAGATGCCCCCAACACCCCCAGATTTGCCCCAAAAAGGGGGGCACCAGCCCCTCACCGGGCCCATGACCCCTCCAGATTTGCCCCAGGGAGGGGGGTACCAAACCCCCTCAATGCCCCCAGATTTGCCCCAAAAAGGAGGGTACCAGCCCCCTGCCAAGCTTGTGGCCCCCCCAGATTTGCCCCAGGGAGGGGGGTACCAGATCTCCTCAACACCCCCAGATTTGCCCCAAAAAGGGGGGCACCAGGCCCCCGCCAGGCCCTTGCTCCCCCCGGATTTGCCCCAAAAAGGGGGGTATGAGCCCCCCACCAAGCTCTTGCCCCCCCCAGATTTGCCCCAGGAAGGAGGGTACCAAACCCCCTCAACACCCCCAGATTTGCCCCAAAAAGGAGGGTACCAGCCTCCCACCAAACCCTTGGCCCCCCCAGATTTGCCTCAGGGAGGGGGGTACCAGATGCCCCCAACACCCCCAGATTTGCCCCAAAAAGGGGGGCACCAGCCCCTCACCGGGCCCATGACCCCTCCAGATTTGCCCCAGGGAGGGGGGTACCAAACCCCCTCAATGCCCCCAGATTTGCCCCAAAAAGGAGGGTACCAGCCCCCTGCCAAGCTTGTGGCCCCCCCAGATTTGCCTGAGGGAGGGGGGTACCAGACCCCCCCAACATCCCCAGACTTGCCCCAAAAAGGGGGGTAC
>NW_009259119.1:59704-60870 GCF_000687185.1 Egretta garzetta | reverse complement strand
GGGGCCCCCCCCCGCCAGGATGGGGGGGGGGGGTGCACCCACGGGTGCCCACCATCACCCATCCCAAATTTCTCCCCACGGGCAGGAGGAGCAGCACCGCGCTCACGAAGCGTGGATGGAGCGGGTGGCCCAGGAGCTCTTTGAGCATCAGCGCAACCTCCCCGAAAAGCGGGGACGAGCCCGCGACCTGGATGAGTACCGCCTGAAGAAGGAGTATCTCCTCTACGAGGTGGGGCAGAGTCATTCTTAATTCATTTAATTATATGGGACATCCAGGGACGGGGGGAATGTGGTGACATCTCCATGGTGGTGGCAGCTCACCTCCATCCTTCTCTTCCCCATGGCAGAGACACTGCTATGGGACACAGGGGACAGCAGGGACATGGGGATGTCCCTATGGTGGTGGCTCATCTCCATCCTTATCTCCCCATGGCAGAGATGCCACTATAGGGGACACTGGGGACATCTCTGTGTGGTGGCTCATGTCCATCCTTATTTTCCCCCACAGCAGAGATGTCGCTATGGGACATGGGGATGTCCCCATGGTGGTGGCTCATCTCCATCCTTATCTCCCCATGGCCGAGATGCCACTATAGGGAACACTGGGGACACAGAGACATCCCTGTGGTGGTGGCTCATCCCCGTCCTTCTCTTCCCCACGGCAGATGCCACTATTGGGGACACCAGGGGACAGCAGGGACATGGGGATGTCCCCACAGTGGTGGCTCATCTCCATCCTTATCTCCCCATGGCAAAGACGCTGCTGTGGGACACTGGGGACACCAGGGATGTCCCCATGGTGGTGGCTCATCCCCATCCTTCTCTTCCCCCCATGGCAGAGACGTCGCTATGAGACCTACGTGCAGGTGCTGGAGACGTGGATCAGCGCTGGCGCTCAGGACCTGGAGGAGTGGGAAGCCCAAGCGGGGCCGGTGGTGGCCCCCCCAGACCTCCCCACCCTGACCAAAGCCCACTCCAGCCCCTCGCTGGCCCCCGAGCCCCCCATCACCCCCACCATCCGCGTCAAGAGGAACATCTCCGAGCGCCGGACAGTGAGGAAGATCGTCCCCAAACGCAACAAGAACCTGCTGTGATGGACACGGGGGGGGGACATTGGGGGGGGGCACCCCCCCGCCCCGGTACGAGGTTCCTTCGGGCACCACCAG
>NW_009259119.1:49587-58598 GCF_000687185.1 Egretta garzetta | reverse complement strand
CGAGCGCGAGGGAGGCGCCCCCCCCCCGCCATCCCCAAAGCTCCAACCCTCCCCTCCACAAAACCAGCAGCTAAAACCCACCCCAAAAAAGCACTTTTTTTACCCCAGTTTCACCAGTTCGGGTCAACCACCCCAGTAACGCCACCTCCCCCTCGCCGGCCGAGGAGGTTGACGGGTTTTTTGGTGGGGGAAAAAAAACAAAAACAAAACACAAACCCCAAAAACCTGAGGTGGTGACTTGGAGCGTCCTCATCCAGCCGCCGTGGTAGAAAAGCCAAGACCCAAAAATATTTGGGGTTGAGAGTCCGAAGAGGGAGGAGGGGAGGAGGGGCTGGCTGTGCCGTGATAGAAGATGGGGTTTTAGGGTTTGCTTGGAGTTTTTTGGTTTTTTTTTTTTCCTGTCGGGGAGAGGAAACATTTACCAGTACAGAAAAATGATTCTAGGGCATGAGATTTCATCGGCCTGGCCACGAACACAGACGGCGCGGGGGGCAGGATCCCCGTCCTCACGCGGGAGCAGAGCTTTGGAGATGAGACGGGGAGGGAAAAGACTGAGCTAAGCTCCGGCGGCGGCACGGCACAGGTTCCCTCTCTGGAGCTCCGGAGCCCCCCATCCCATCCCGGGGCCGGAGGTTTGGCTGCTCAGGCGTATTCCAGCTGGGCAGGGCTGCAGGTACCATCGCTCTTGTGCTCCGCTGCTGCCACGCTCGCCTTCCCCTCGCTGCCGCCGCTCTCGATGGGCTTGGCAGACATATAGTCCCGCACTTCGATCTCCATCTTTTTAGCTTTCAGGGCTGCTGTGTGCAGCTTTTCCAGGAAATCCGGCATGCCTGGCGGGAAGGAGAAGCAGGAGAGGGTGAGCAAAGCGGGAGGGGGACAAGCACCCGGGCATCCCTGCGTTCACCGGGCTCCAGAGGGCTGATCCTCCTGTCCTACCCCCTTCCCCAGCTCCATTCCCATCTCCCCCAATTTTTCTTTCCCCCACGATTTTCCCTTTTTTCTCCTAAAAACGCAGCTCTGCCGCTTTACTCAAGGGGCATCCCACAACCTTGCTGGCACGAAGGCGTTTCTTGCCCCCCTGCTGGGTTGTAACCTTGCCCTGAGGGTGCTTTATGATGAGGTTTTTTGTTTGGTTTTTTTTAATTAAAAAAAAAAAAATAAATAAATCAATCAACCCTTATTTGACTTGCTGAGATCTGTCCTGGAAGAGGGGGTGCAAGGACTCCAAGCCAGGCAGCCCCCGCTGTGCATCCCAGGGCACCTCGCTGCCTCCTGGCTCCATTATAAATGACCTGGGAGTGAGCTTGTGACACATTAATTAATGTTTAATGTTTAAAACGATCGCCTCTGCCCCAGGCAGGGCTGAAGCTCCGTGCTGTCACACCTGGAGATGCTCTTATCCCACCACTCATCATTTTTATTCTACAAAAAATGAGCTTTAAGTGGATGGAGGAGGCCCTGGCCCCACAGTTACCATGGCAGGGGGGTGCGTGGGTGACACCAGCTCCCCCCTCCCCGAGCTTTAGGCGCCGTTTTAGACGCATTAAGGAGCGCAGGCCGGAAGAAAAGAGGTTTCAGTGGTTGGCAAAAGAGGGAGGTGCAAGAAAAAAAACATCGGGCTGATGCTCGAGTGGGTTGAATGAACATCTCTGCTCTTTTTTGCATCGGTCTCTACCATGAGCCGCATGACGGTAAGAAGTGGGGGGGCAACAAAAATCACCACAGGAGACACTTCTGGTTTTATTCCCCCCCTGTTGATGAATAAAATAAGAGTTAAAGGTGACGACAGCCCCTTTTTCTCCCAATCACACAAGAACGTGGCTGCTCTCCATCCTCCCCCTGCTCGGTGGGGAGTGTTGAACCCCTCCGTGGGTTTTGCAAAGCCTGGCTCTTCCAGGTTTGGCTGGGGGGGCTCTGCAGGAAGGACAGCTGCGTCCTTTAAATGCTGCTTTTCTCCCCTCCACTCAAAGCCAAGCTCCTTCACGGGAGCTCGGGCCCAGCTGAAACCAGGTTGCAGGAGGAGTTTTCTCCCCCCTTCGCTGTAAGGGGGAAGGAATTCCATTGCAGAAATACTTCAGAGCCAATGCTGCTCTGAAGTAAGGAAAAACTAGCTCATTTTATTAAAGAAAAAAAGGGATCCTGCTTGTTTTTTTGCCTGGGGTGGATTAGAAAGAGCACCCTTGTGCACAGACCCCTTTCCTCCTCACGACCAGGAATCCAGGCAGGGCTTTCCCCCCCCCTTGATGAAAGGACGAGCAGCCCAAAGCACCACAAATCCCCCCAAATCCTCCAGATCTCTGTTTTTAAGCTTCTCTGTCTATTTTGTGCCCCACGCAGGTGCAGGAAGGGGAAGGCAGGAGCGCCTGCGCTTGTCGCAGAGCACAGAGCCGGAGGAATTTCTCCCCAAGGGGTGAACTGGCAGCACCAAAGCTCACTCACCACTCGAGACCATCCAGCTGACGCAGTAACGGGGGAACACGGTCTGCGGGTTGTCGCTGTAGGTCAGCAAGTAGTCGAAACCGTTCTGGGAAAGGAGAAGGCGAAGTGAGCCCAAGCTGGCAGCAAAACTCCACCGGGCTTTGCATCCACACCTAAATTCCCTTTAGGGCCGCTCGCACCCTGCAAGGCGAGCGCTACCGGCTCTTCGGGGCATCGATCGAAGCCTTAGGGAGGCGACACAGAGCCACGAAGACCCAGCGAAAGCAGAGAGGGAGGGTTTTTTGGAGAAGGAGGTGTCATTCCCCTGACCTCCATGGACCCAGCGCGCTCTCTTCAGGCTCTGGGTACCCCACAAAGACCCAGGGACGCTTTTTTTAAGAACATTAAGCGCTAGGAACAAGACTTGCGAGGCTTTTTACATGGAGCCTGGTGCTCTGAAGCTTCGTGTTCGGCTCTCTGGGAACACCAGGCTCCTGCAGGAAGAGCTTGAGCTACTGGGATAAGCTTCACATCCTTCCAGAGCTGTGCGTGGATGGGTTTCCCTCACCTTTGGGAAACAAACTCCCTCCTCTTTTCCAACTCTGAACTATTTAGCCCAGCTTAGTGCTACAGGTGATGGCCAGAGAAGGTGCAGCTCCCCTCAGAGCTGTGGTTTGAGCAGGAGGAAGCCATCTCATGACAAACTTTCCGCTCCATTTCCCAGCCCACCCCGTAACCTACCTCATCAAAGGTTTTGTGGGGCCGGATGACCATTTGGGATTCATAGGTTCTGACCCGAACATACTCGGGGTCTTCAGGGACACTTGGATGCTCCACTGCCCTGGAGGGAACAAGAGAAGGGAGCAGCACAAGATGAGCTCCAGGCACCGACTACACCCAGCATCTGCGACTATTTTGGAGGTGAGCAGTGAGAGAACAAGGGTTTCACCCCAGAGGAGGCGGCTTTATTTTCCAGACAGAACCCTGAAGCTTGGCATGGTTTGAAAAAAAATAAAATAAGAGCTGAGGAAATTGATACCCAGTTCTCAGCTTTGTTTGCAGATGGGAGACGGCAGAGAGCCGCCGGGAGGTCGGCCCGGCAGTACCTACCGTGAGACTAACACCATCAGGTTGTTCTCTTTGTCTACGCTGTACCGTCGAACGTATACGTAGTCTCGCGAGTACATAGGGTACTGGGGAAGAGAAAGAACAGGCATCAACCCCGCTGGCCGTTTGCCTGGGGTGAGGAGGATCACCGGAGCAGGAAAGAAGGAACCGCTCACCGGGAAATGAGTGACCCAGTGAATCACTTCCGACACCAGCTCCCCCCTGCCCGAGCTTTAGGCGCCGTTTTAGACGCATTAAGGAGCGCAGGCCGGAAGAAAAGAGGTTTCAGTGGTTGGCAAAAGAGGGAGGTGCAAGAAAAAAAACATCGGGCTGATGCTCGAGTGGGTTGAATGAACATCTCTGCTCTTTTTTGCATCGGTCTCTACCATGAGCCGCATGACGGTAAGAAGTGGGGGGGCAACAAAAATCACCACAGGAGACACTTCTGGTTTTATTCCCCCCCTGTTGATGAATAAAATAAGAGTTAAAGGTGACGACAGCCCCTTTTTCTCCCAATCACACAAGAACGTGGCTGCTCTCCATCCTCCCCCTGCTCGGTGGGGAGTGTTGAACCCCTCCGTGGGTTTTGCAAAGCCTGGCTCTTCCAGGTTTGGCTGGGGGGGCTCTGCAGGAAGGACAGCTGCGTCCTTTAAATGCTGCTTTTCTCCCCTCCACTCAAAGCCAAGCTCCTTCACGGGAGCTCGGGCCCAGCTGAAACCAGGTTGCAGGAGGAGTTTTCTCCCCCCTTCGCTGTAAGGGGGAAGGAATTCCATTGCAGAAATACTTCAGAGCCAATGCTGCTCTGAAGTAAGGAAAAACTAGCTCATTTTATTAAAGAAAAAAAGGGATCCTGCTTGTTTTTTTGCCTGGGGTGGATTAGAAAGAGCACCCTTGTGCACAGACCCCTTTCCTCCTCACGACCAGGAATCCAGGCAGGGCTTTCCCCCCCCCTTGATGAAAGGACGAGCAGCCCAAAGCACCACAAATCCCCCCAAATCCTCCAGATCTCTGTTTTTAAGCTTCTCTGTCTATTTTGTGCCCCATGCAGGTGCAGGAAGGGGAAGGCAGGAGCGCCTGCGCTTGTCGCAGAGCACAGAGCCGGAGGAATTTCTCCCCAAGGGGTGAACTGGCAGCACCAAAGCTCACTCACCACTCGAGACCATCCAGCTGACGCAGTAACGGGGGAACACGGTCTGCGGGTTGTCGCTGTAGGTCAGCAAGTAGTCGAAACCGTTCTGGGAAAGGAGAAGGCGAAGTGAGCCCAAGCTGGCAGCAAAACTCCACCGGGCTTTGCATCCACACCTAAATTCCCTTTAGGGCCGCTCGCACCCTGCAAGGCGAGTGCTACCGGCTCTTTGGGGCATCGATCGAAGCCTTAGGGAGGCGACACAGAGCCACGAAGACCCAGCGAAAGCAGAGAGGGAGGGTTTTTTGGAGAAGGAGGTGTCATTCCCCTGACCTCCATGGACCCAGCGCGCTCTCTTCAGGCTCTGGGTACCCCACAAAGACCCAGGGACGCTTTTTTTAAGAACATTAAGCGCTAGGAACAAGACTTGCGAGGCTTTTTACATGGAGCCTGGTGCTCTGAAGCTTCGTGTTCGGCTCTCCGGGAACACCAGGCTCCTGCAGGAAGAGCTTGAGCTACTGGGATAAGCTTCACATCCTTCCAGAGCTGTGCGTGGATGGGTTTCCCTCACCTTTGGGAAACAAACTCCCTCCTCTTTTCCAACTCTGAACTATTTAGCCCAGCTTAGTGCTACAGGTGATGGCCAGAGAAGGTGCAGCTCCCCTCGGAGCTGTGGTTTGAGCAGGAGGAAGCCATCTCGTGACAAACTTTCCGCTCCATTTCCCAGCCCACCCCGTAACCTACCTCATCAAAGGTTTTGTGGGGCCGGATGACCATTTGGGATTCATAGGTTCTGACCCGAACATACTCGGGGTCTTCAGGGACACTTGGATGCTCCACTGCCCTGGAGGGAACAAGAGAAGGGAGCAGCACAAGATGAGCTCCAGGCACCGACTACACCCAGAATCTGCGACTATTTTGGAGGTGAGCAGTGAGAGAACAAGGGTTTCACCCCAGAGGAGGCGGCTTTATTTTCCAGACAGAACCCTGAAGCTTGGCATGGTTTGAAAAAAAATAAAATAAGAGCTGAGGAAATTGATACCCAGTTCTCAGCTTTGTTTGCAGATGGGAGACGGCAGAGAGCCGCCGGGAGGTCGGCCCGGCAGTACCTACCGTGAGACTAACACCATCAGGTTGTTCTCTTTGTCTACGCTGTACCGTCGAACGTATACGTAGTCTCGCGAGTACATAGGGTACTGGGGAAGAGAAAGAACAGGCATCAACCCCGCTGGCCGTTTGCCTGGGGTGAGGAGGATCACCGGAGCAGGAAAGAAGGAACCGCTCACCGGGAAATGAGTGACCCAGTGAATCACTTCCGATCCGGTGGCCAGGTCTCTCTCGATTACGTCCAATTTGATGACCAGTGAGTCCCACTTCTTCCTATATTCAGTGTCCAGCTGGCAAGAAAAAGAGGCTGAGTCAGAACCAAGTCCAACAGCGCCGTTAAAGGAAGGTAACCGGCCCTTTTCCTCATCCTGTGGAAAGAAGCTGTGTCACCGTCAGGCGTTTTACCCACCAGGAAATTATTAAATACTCTTTGAAAGTCACCAGAAGAGGAAGCGCAGGAGCTGGAAGGGCAGGCAGAGAGCAAGCTGGGACCAGAAACCCGCTGAGCTCCCGCAGCCGATAGCAGCCCACGCGTGCCGATCCTTCATTCCCAGCAAGGACTGGCAGCAAAGCCTGATCAGGGCGTGGGATAACTCGCCCTGCTTCTGATGGATGCTGGGATCTGTTCTAGATCACGTAAATGGTGTAAAGAGAAGAGAATTTCGCCGTTTCTCCACCCCACCCCTCCGGCAGAGGCTGTGTTTTAGTTCTAACATGCCTAAGGAGCTCACCTGTACATTGAAGAACTGCCTGGGAGTCACATCCGTGTAGGACCCAAACACTGCGGGGTAAAGAGAAAGTTTTTAATCCCAGGCATAAGCAAGTCTTTATCTCAGTGCAGCAAGATTAAAAGGAAAAGGCATTTTCAAGGCAGCTGACAGGGCTGGGACCCCTCCAAAGGGCTCAGGGGAGACGGGATCTGCGGAGAGGGATGCAAAGGATGAGAATTCCCATTTTTTCTGGTTTCTTATAAACACAGGCCAGGCAGGACGCAGGAGGCACCGACTCAGTGCAGGAAAGACAAGCTATGGGCAGGGTATGGGGAACGCCGTTACCTCGGTACTGGTACAAGTGGGTGCCCTCGATCGGCCGCCGCCAGAGCTTAAAGTGCTTCTTGTCCATGATCATCTCCCAGGGCCGCTCGCCGGGAGCGGCAACCGCCTCTCGTTCCGATCTGGGATCCAGCCGTTGATACTCGCCCGGGCTGCTGCCCTGTAACAGGCTGGATATGTTCTCCATGTGCTTCATCTCCTGCGCCGACCTGGGAGGGGAAAAGATGAAAAGCAAAGCAGTCAGTAACCAAAGCCTCCTCAGAGCCTTTCTGCTACGGATCAAGCTCCCAAAGACCAGCAAAACCTTCCCAGCACAGTCCAGGCTTCATCTACGGGGTTTTTGGTGTGGGAAGAGCAGCCTGAGTCGCTCACCGGCGCAGAAAACCCATCCCTGCCGCCTTTTTCTTTCATCCAAAAGGTCTTGTGCTTATATATATTAGACAGCATTGAAAAATCACGCCCTGGTATGCTCAGGGAGGGCTTCCCCCATCCTCTCGCAGGGTTGGAAACCCAGTCTGGGGTTGAACGTGGCTGCTGGGGGGTCCCTAAGCCAGGTGGCCCTTGCAGCACTGTGAAATGTCACCTGCAGCTGCAGAGCTCGCTCTTTAAGGAGAGGAAGGGGAAAATAAAACAACCCATGGGATGGTAGCAGTGGAGCTGTGCTGCCTGTTTCGCAGGGGAAGCGTGCAGGGGCTTGTTCCTTGTACGGATGGGAAGTGCTTCTTCCCCACTGCAGTGTGATCCAGCAGACAAACCACCCTCTGTCCTTGGGGAACATCAGCCTTTCCACAAAGAAAAAATACCCCAAAAAAACCCCTGCAGGGTTCACTGTCGGCTGCTGGCAAACCAAGGTTTGTTTTCCTGGCTGAATCAAACAGAAGCGGTGCAGGGTGAAGCTAAGTAAGATAGATTTAAGGAAAAGGAGGATTTTCAGATTGAAGGCGCCAAGGTACGAAGTCGTTCACAGGATTGAGACTTGGGGTGCAAAAGGAAGTGGGGAGGGAAGGAGAGGGGATCCCCACTGCTTCAGGGGGGTCAGGAGAGCCCATCTCGGTCTGCAAAGCGACAAGAAGTCACGGGCGGGAGCCAGAGTTTGCAAGGCAGAAAACGGGAACAGCAGCCTCTCCTATGGGAGCCACAGATGTGGCTCCATGGAGCATCAACCCCTCCCAGTTTCAGCACCCTTCACCTCCAGAAACAGGAACTGGTTTCGGATCTCGAGACTCAAAAACACGTGGAGAAGAGAAGAGGGCAGGAAAACCTCCCACTGCCAGGATAAGTCCCCCCTGAGCCACAGCTTCAGCCTCCCGAAATAAAACATGAGAGAGGAACGTCTGGTTTCTCTACACCTGGAGGTGTAGAAGGAAGGAGGATCACTCGCTGTCTGCAGCGCTTCCAACCCTCCCAGTGGTGCCTGAAGACATTAATTATATTAAAGTAATTAGCATCAGCTGGAACTAAAGCACAAATTTGTAACCTGCAAGGCAGGTCTCGCTGGTCTGGCTGAATTAATGTTCACAATCCCTGGAAATCACCAAGCTGCCAGCCTCCCCTGAACTGGCCTGAAAGCTTTGTAGGACAAAATTAATTCAGAAACCCGCCTTCCCTCAGGTTTGGTGGGCACAGATCGGGCATGATCTCCCCCCCTCCCCCGAGGGCTCCCTCCGTGCCCCACACAGCCCCATTACCTGGGAGAGCCCCGCTCCCTCCATCCCCCCCTCCCATTGCAGCCTTCGCTCCCTCCCTCCGTGAGCCAACTCCTCTCACCCACGCGGCAAAACCCAAACGGGCTGTGCGAGCAAAGCGAGATGGGGGTAGCAAAGCCTCCGCGCTCCCAACTTCGCCACCTCCATCCTCATTGGAGACGAGCTACAAAAATAACAGCCACAGGATTTATCTGCATCGAGGCACAAAGCTGCTACCGGCCGGGCCCTCGTCCCTCTGCAAACCAGCGCCCGTCTGACAGCGTAAGAAACCAAATCCACGATTCCCCTCTCCCCAAGGAAGGCACACAGTGCCACAGCACCCAAAAACCAAATCCCCATCGCCAGTGTCTGAACGGCGAGGGCTTTGGAGCGCTCTCTGCAAAACCCCCACAAGGCCATCCCCACGCCTTAAACCTGCTCGTTTTAATTTCTAAACAAAATTGTCAGAAGAGGCTCCCAGCCCGGCAGCCAAGCTCTCACCACGGCAGAGGCTCC
>NW_009259119.1:47619-49550 GCF_000687185.1 Egretta garzetta | reverse complement strand
ACTGAGCCCCGTGTTTTAGCCGGTGGCCGAAGGACAGGCAGACGCCGACAGCCACCTGAGCCGCTTCCCTGGCCAGAGTCCAGCCCCGGCCTCGCTTAACCGGGGCAGCCGTGTCGGTGTTTCTGTGCTGGGCGGGATGCCACCGCAGGGGAGGGCAGGGCAGGCTGGAGATGACAGCAACGGCAGGCAGAGCTCTCCTTTGCCATTTTTAACCCCCCTGACAGCTATAAACCACCATGCCAGAAGGTTCCCCACCAAGAAAAAAAAAAAAAAAGCCTCCCCCAAAGTTAAATGAGAGGGGGGACAGAGGAGGAGAGCTGGGAGGGGAAGAGAAAGACGATACCGAAGCAGGGAGCTATTTTAAACCCCGGGAGGAGACACAGCTCCCTGGCTCACCTAACTGGGAGGCGAGAGCTAAGTGGGAAGAGTTTCACCGCATGGTTTTATCCAATTAATTTCCTCCTGCTGTCATTTTGAGCCCGTGTGCAGTGTACTCCCCCCCCAACATATCAGCTGTCGAAGAGAGGAGAGCAAAGCTCTCCTGCCAAGAGCCCCCGCGACTCCAACTCGTTCTAACAAGCAGCAAAGACTTTGCCGAGGGCTTTCTCGCTCCCGGAACAAGACTGAAGCCTAAAGAGCCATGATGGAGAATAAATGATTAAAGGAAGAATAAGAAAGTAAGTAATAACGAGGAATAATAAAAGTGAGCTCTGCCTTGCCTGGTAAAGCGCACTGGAAGAGGATTGGGTTTGAGGAGTCCTTAAATTAAGGCAAGGAGGCTCAAGCATGCAAGGAGTAACCTTGAACAAGAAAAGACCCACTCCACTTTTAATCCCAGCCCTAAGCCAAGCCCTGCTGAGCTCGCTGGAAAACATCAGGCAGGGTTTATCCTCGAGACTGGGACCCGAAAGGCTGCGCGATGCAGAGGGGCAGCTCCTCATTAAGGAATAAACCCAAGATTTGCTCATTTTTCCAGCATCAGCCGCGCGTGAGGGCTGGGGATCTCTCTAAAATGGTTGAAGGTGTCACAAATCGGGGAGCGAGGGTTGTTCCTCATTAGCTCTAAGATTTAATTAAGCCTTAGATAAGTGACTTAAACAAATACCGGGTATTTAACGCCCACAGGACAGCCTGGACAAGGCACCCGGACGCAGAATATAAGAGAGGGGAAACCCGGTGATGCCCCATTGCACCCCAAGCTTCTCATTAAGTTTTAATTACCTCTCTCCTGACTCACCCCCACTTTGCTGCACGCTATGCCGGGTAATTATGCCTAAACAAAGCCGCACGCTTCCCCAGCCATCTCCAAAAGGAACTGGAAAGGTTGGAGGCTGCTTCTGTTGTCACCCCACCAGATCAGGGGGCACCGTGTGTCCCACACCACCACGTCAGTGCTGTCCCCCCACTGCAAATGCCCCACGCAGCAGCATGACGGGGGGGCACCCCATTCTGCAGCACCCCCAGGGTGGGGGGCATAGAGGGCTACCCTGAACCCATGGCCGAGAAGGTTTGGGTGCTGGAGGATGCAGTCCCAGAGCCCGAGGTGAGGGGAGGACACCAAGACAAGAATTGGGGTGGGTAGGGGGACACCCTGAGGCCCCAGTGAATTTGCAAGGGGTGCACCGTGCAGGGACAGCATTTAGGGAACGGTGCATGCCCTCCCCTCACCAGCACCCCAGAAAAAGGGGCAGGGGCACCCTCCCAGGAGAGCACCTGAGGGAGGATTGGGGGAGCACCCTGGGGAGGGGGCAGGGGACTTGAGGGGTGCACCCCCAGGTCAACCTACAGGGCAGAACCCGCAGGGGGGTGGCAACCCCGGGGCCGGGAAAGTCTGTGAGGGCACTCACCTCCCAGCCAAGAAAATTTTGGGGGGTGGCCCCAAGGATTTAGGAGGGGAGCCTCGAGCTTTAGAAAATGGGGGTGCGTCCCTC
>NW_009259119.1:44446-46334 GCF_000687185.1 Egretta garzetta | reverse complement strand
GTTATGGGGGTACAGGACGGGTTTTTGGGGTGCAGGGCAGTAGGGTGTGGGCAGGGCTGGTTATTGGGGTGCAGGGCAGCGGGTGCAGGTTGGGTTGTTGGGGTGCAGGCCAGATTATTGGGGTGCAGGGCACAGGCAGGGCTGCTTATTGGGGTGCAGGGCAGTAGCATGTGGGCAGGGCTGGTTATTGGGGTACAGGCTGGGGTTTTGGGGTGCAGGGCAGTAGGGTGCAGGCAGGGCCAGTTATTGGGGTGCAGAGCGCAGGCAGGGCTGGTTATTGGGGTGCGGGGCAGCAGAGGCCAAGGCAGGGCTGTTTATGGGGCCACAGGGGCAAGGAGGGGCACCCCCTTTTCCAGAACAAAGCGCAAGCTCCCACACACACAGCTCTTTGCACCCCCTTTATTTCCTCTAGAGAAGGGCAGGGGGGGAGCCCCAAACCCCACAGCACCCCGGCCTCCCCTCCGGATTCCATCGAGCCACACGGAGCAGGGGAGGGGAGGGAAATGACATCATTTGTCTCTTTTTGGGGTGGGTTGGGGTTTTTTTTTTACAGAAATACAGTACGTCTATGCACAGAGTATTTACACCCAAGCCCCTCTCTTGCATATAAGTCACCGGTGGGGAAACCCAAACTGTTGGCCAGCCGGATCGCCGCGCCAGCCGGCTGCCAGGGAAGAGCCGGCGGGATATTTCTTTGGCCGAGGAGCCGGAGATGGGATGGAGGAGGAAGAGGAGCCACGCTGGGGCTGCTAAACCCCCTGCCCACAGCGCTGCTGACTTCTCCCCGCGCTCCGTGCCCTCCCCTCAAAACCCCCGAGGGTTTTAAGGAGCCGATTTTCCTCCTTCGGGTCTCGCGGGACGCGGGCAGTGGTCTCCCCCGGGCTGAGTTTTTGGGGTTTGTGCCACAGCCTGAGCCCCAGAGAGCGGCCGAAGCTCTTGCATAGCCAGTGCTGCTGCGGGTGCAGGGGGGGGAAAAAAGGGACAAGCTGGGCAAGACAGCCGGCAGCAAGAAAATAGGTAATAAAAGCATGAAAGGGATCACTGGGAAGCCTAAAACCCCTCCAAAAACTTCCTTAAACTACCATACCCTCTGCGGAGCCAGCCTCGAGTTTTTCACTGCATCAATGCATCCCTGCGTGGGGATTTTTTTTTCCTATTCAGTTTGCTTTAAACAGCCCTCAAAAAAGCCCCTGCTCTGTCCCTGCTGGCTGCCGCCTCCGGGTTTGGCTGCAGGGCTGGATGGGCCGGATCGGCTTTTCCCTCGGCTCCCCGGCACCGTCTGGGGAAGCGTTTGCTCCTGGAGGTTCCACATTTCTCAGGGACTTGCAGAAGGAATGGGGTAATAAACTAAGAGTGGGACAGAAAACCACCAAGATTAAAAGTGAGGGCAAAAAGCAGAAGAGTCAGATCGGCGCGGAGGTCAGGGACTTGCATAAAAGTTACAGGCAAAGCCGCCGGTTTTCCAGCGCAGGCTCGACCTGCTTCCCGGGAACCGGCGCTGTACCAAAGTCCGGTTGTGTCTTGGCTAAAAAAACCCCCAAGATTTGCTCGGTGAGACGCTGACAGCAGCTGGACGCTGTGGTGAGACGGTGGGGGACAGAGCTCCCCCGAAACCACCGCTGGCATTGGAAAAGCTTCTCTGCAACCAGCCCGCGGCCGCGCCGCCTGCTTGCAAACCTCGCCCGGGGGTTTCACAGCGGTGACGGGCCCCGGCAGCTGGCCCCGAAACCGTCACCGCCCCTTCCCCAAGCCCGAAATAAAGTGCAAAATGGTCGCCTGGTCAGCGCCAGTCAGAAAAAGAGGATCAGATCGAGCCGCGGGGGGTTCGCTCTACCTTCCTCCTGCCGTGCAGCCGCTATCAAGGGCGGGTCCTCTGCCGCCGGCACGC
>NW_009259119.1:41771-44306 GCF_000687185.1 Egretta garzetta | reverse complement strand
CGTTATTTCGGCCAGCTGAGCCGGTGCGGGGTTAAAAATCACGTAGTGGAGTTAATAAAATAAGGGCTAGGAAGAAAACGCCGGTCATCTGACCCGCAAAGTTCTTTCCTCTGCACGGGTGAGATGAGAAGAGCGAAGGAGCTGCTGAGAAAGTGAAGTTTGGGGGTGGGAGAAAGCCATGACCGCGTTGCGGTGCCGGTGACATCAGGGGGTGTACGCCGGCGGCGGCTGGAACTGGTTGATCACTTCGTACTCGGCTGGGTAAGGTTCGTTCTCCTCCATCTCAGACAGGAGCTCCAGGGCTTGCTCCTCTTCCTCAGTGGGGTAGTGACGCAGCAGGTTGGCGGCGGTGGCGAGGATGGAGGCTCCCCCGGCGCCCGCCACTAGGTAGAAGCTGACGGCGAAGGTGACGTAGACTTGGGAACCGTGGTATTTTTTGTGCTGCTGTTGTTGGGGGAGGATAAACTCCGAGGCCCAATAGCAGAATCCGATGACAGTGGCACACTGCAGGACTGAGGGAGAGACCGGGAGAGACACTGAGCAGCCAGGAAAAAAAAAAAAAAATCAAGTCTGCAAATTCATTTCATGGCTGATCCGGCAAAGGGACACCGAGCCCAGCTTGCTGGCGGTTTAAGCAGGCAGAGTGCGAAAGCCTGCGATGAAAGGGGGTGGTGGGTGTCCAAAATTCATCCTGAGAGGAGAAAACGCGGTGGAGGATCCACAGGCTGAGAACGAACCTGGCCGAGCGGGGTGGCCAGCAACCCAAACCCCAGCCGAACAGGGGTTTTTTTGGTTGGGTTTTTTTTTTGCGACCTAGAAGGGGCGGCAGGGATAAATTGGTGTTTGGGGCAGGCTGACGGCTCAGACTTTCCCTGAGCCACTCGGGTCTGACGCAGGTAATTCTGGCGGGGATAAGGGATATTAAAGCTTCTTTGACCTCACGAGCTAGAAAAGCTGACCTCCTTCCCCAGAAAGACGTTACGGGAGCTCTTTGAAAAATCACACTCATTAGTAGACGCTTAATGTTCATCCTCGACCTCTTCCTTCCCCGAGATTTAACCCCAGTCTTCACTGTGTGAGGCTGCTGCTGCCTTACGGCTCCAAAACACCGTGAAAGGGAAGCTCTGGGGTTTGTTTTTTTTTCCTTCCCCTTTTGAGGGCCAGGGATTGGAAAAAAAAGAAACCCAGGGCTTTCCCCCGGTGCGGCAGAAGCCCCATCCCCGCCGGCAGGGATTTACCTGTGAGGATGTGAGCGAAAGCGTAGCGGCGAGTGATCTTCAACGCTGGGTGCTTGGGGCCGAAGACATCCAGGAGGAAAGCTGAGAGGCTGCAGATGATTCCCAGGAAGCAGAAGGCAGCGATGACCCGGAGCAGCAGGACCGTCTGCGGGTTCATGCAATAATCTGCGAGGTGAAGAAAAGGTGGCAGCCGCTGAGCGCTGGAAAAATTCCTCTTTTCCACCCAAATCACCCACTGGACAGAGCAACTGGTATCATGATCCCTGCTCCGATCCCGCCCAGTGTTTTCCAATGAGGTTTAAAAATGCAGCTCACGCCACAAACGGGAGGACAGTGGGGTGCTTCTAATTAGGCTCTAGAAAACAAACTTCCATTATACAGCGGCAGCCGGCTTGGTCATGGATTTCACTTTCCCAACTATCATCACCATGTAAATTAAAAACTAAATAAACAGCTCTGACGGAGCATGGCGGCTGAGATAACGAAGCGGGTCACGCAAGTTCCTTATTTAAAGCGAAGCTGGGGGTGACGCTAGAAAAATCTGTGTATTAACGCCATGTCCTGCCGGTGGGCGAGGGGAGGACGTAGCTCACGCTACTCCAAGAAAATTCAAGCGTAGGTGGACTCTGCCCGTCTGTAACCAGGTCTGGGGATATCCGAGGGTTCAAAATTCCCCCCTCCCCACCTTCCACGGGGTCACTCCAGCGAGGCGGTGGGGAAAGGAAGGAGGGGAATGGGCTCCGGTCACCTCCCGTCCCTCGAGCCAGGAGAGATTTTAAGAACTAAAGGCAGGAGTTCATTTTAACGTCAGGTTAATGGGCACTGATAAAGAAGCTGGGCCTTAACACCGCCCAGGGTGGGGTGGACGATGGTTTCTTCCTTGTACCGGCAGCGGCCGTCGGGATGAAGGGAACCGAAAGTGGGGAAACCCGCTGCCCACCGCCTTCAGCCATCGGAATCAGGCGTTTGAAAGCTTGAACCCCCGCCGGCTTCTTGTTACAACTCATTAAAAAAAAAGAAAAAATAACAAGGGACCAAGGGACAAGCGCGGCCGTAGGGATTCAGCCGCCTGTTAGCTCAAAAAATAAGTCGGGCGCGATGTTTTTGCTCTCGTCTCCTTCTCGACTGATTTCATCGCCCCGGAGCTGCTCCGGCAGGGGGTGAGGCCCGGTTGCGCCGCCAGGAACGGTGGGCAGACGCATTTATCGGTGATTTTTTGGTGTCGGATTTGTACGCACCCAGCCCTGAACGGTTCCAGTGCTCTGGAATGGGGGCAAATCAGCTCATTTCGGGGAGG
>NW_009259119.1:37845-39052 GCF_000687185.1 Egretta garzetta | reverse complement strand
GATCCTGGGAAGGGGCCTGGGAGAGCGGCGACCTCGCTGATTCCTCTCTCCTCCCTCTCAGCTCTTGGCCTCGGCCAGCTACGACGACACGGTGAAGCTGTACCAGGAGGAGGAGGACGACTGGGTGTGCTGCGCCACGCTGGAGGGCCACGAGTCGACGGTGTGGAGCGTGGCCTTCGACCGCAGCGGCGAGCGCTTGGCTTCCTGCAGTGACGACAAGACGGTGCGCATCTGGCGCCGGTACAAGCCGGGCAACGAGGAAGGTGAGGCCCCCGTACAAACCGGGCAATGAGGAAGGTGAGGCCCCCGTACAAACCGGGCAATGAGGAAGGTGAGGCCCCCGTACAAACCAGGCAATGAGGAAGGTTGAGGCCCCCGTACAATTTGGGCAATGAGGAAGGTGAGGCCCCCATACAAGTTGGGCAACGAAGAAGGTGAGGCCCCCGTACAATTCAGGCAACGAGGAAGGTGAGGCCCCCGTACAATTTGGGCAACGAGGAAGGTGAGGCCCCCGTACAATTTGGGCAATGAGGAAGGTGAGGCCCCCATACAAGTTGGGCAACGAAGAAGGTGAGGCCCCCGTACAATTCAGGCAACGAGGAAGGTGAGGCCCCCATAGAAGTTGGGCAATGAGGAAGGTGAGGCCCCCGTACAATTCGGGCAATGAGGAAGGTGAGGCCCCCATACAAGTTGGGCAACGAAGAAGGTGAGGCCCCCGTACAATTCAGGCAACGAGGAAGGTGGTGGGGCCCCCGTACAAGCTGGGCAACGAGGAAGGTGAGGCCCCCGTACAATTCAGGCAACGAGGAAGGTGAGGCCCCCGTACATTTTGGGCAATGAGGAAGGTGAGGCCCCCATACAAGTCAGGCAACGAGGAAGTTGGCGGTTCATGGCCTAGATGGGCGCACTCTTCGCTGGGTTAAAAACGGCCTGGGTGGCCGAGCCCGGAGCGCCGTGGGGAATGGAGCTAAATCCAGCTGGCGGCCGGGCACAAGTGGTGTCCCCCGGGGCTCAGTCCTAGGGCCGGTCTTGTTTAACATCTTCATCCATGACCTGGGCGAGGGGATTGAGTGTACCCTCAGTAAGTTTGCAGATGGCACCGAGCTGGGGGGAGTGTGGGTCTGCTGGGGGGAGGAGGGCTCTGCAGGGGGACCTGGCCAGGCTGGAGCCATGGGCCCAGCCCAATGGGGGGAGGGGCAACAAGGCC
>NW_009259119.1:29468-36964 GCF_000687185.1 Egretta garzetta | reverse complement strand
GGGCCGGGGTTTGGGGGTGGGATGGCAGGGGTAGGGGAGCGGTTGGATGTGATGATCTTAAAGGGCTTTTCCAACCAAAGCGATTCTATGATTCTATGAAGGTGAAGCTCCCGGCCCTTCTTTGCGTGCTGCAGAGCTGCTCGTAACCTGCTGGGGAGAAGAGCGGGCAGGGAGCTGAGGTTATCCTCTTGCCTTCCAGGGGTGGCCTGCAGCGGCACCGACCCCACCTGGAAATGCGTCTGCAACCTCTCCGGCTACCACACGAGGACCATCTACGACGTGGCGTGGTGAGTGGAGGGCGGCAGTGGCAGAGCCACCCGGCTCCGTTTTCTCCCCGTCGGCAGCGTGGGTGACACGCCTGGCGCTGCCCCCCGGGTCTTCGAGGAGAGCGCGTCCTCCGACCCGCGGCAGCCCACTTTCAGCCTGACTGACCACGTGCCCCGGGCGCACTCACAGGACGTCAACTGCGTGGCCTGGAACCCGAAGGAGCCGGGCTTGCTGGCCTCCTGCAGCGACGACGGCGAGATCGCCTTCTGGAAGTACCAGCGCCCCGAAGTTTGCTGAGAGGTTCAACCCTCTGGCACGTCCCCCTGCCCGGCAGCGGGACCCTTCGGCGCTGCCGCCGGGGCGCAGCCCTGTGCCGGTGTGGAGAGCGGGGCAGGGAAGATGGTGCCCAACCTCCTCGTTGGACTTTTGCATGCCCAGGACCACGGGGGTCCCACCGGCCTCGCCGGGGAAGCACAGGGCACTGCTGCCAGGATTCAGCCGGCTTTGGGAGACGGGGCAGGACTTGCTCCCTCGCCTCCCCCCACACTCAATAAATTGGTGTTCTCCAGGCCAAACCCTCCGGCTCTTCCTTTCGGTGCCATCACCAACACCCTCGGGGCGAGTGGAACAGGGGGTAGGTGCTCTCCGGGAGCCGGAGTTGGTGGCATGGGAGGACAATTCCGCTGTGGAGCTGGTTTTATGCCTCACGGCAAAGCGCAGCCCGAGGGGAAGCCTTTAGGTCCGCTCCTGCGGGCTGGCAGGGGGCGTAGCGCTCCTAGAAACAGCCACCAAGCCAACTCTGCCTTAATTAGTTCTGCTAATGAACTTTTTTGAGCCCCACAGCGAAGGCAGAGAGTAGTCGGTGAGTTGGGGGACAGCCTCGGGGTCACAGCAGAGGGGGTCACCCCGGGTTTTGCCCCTCTTTCTCCCCCCCAGCCCCAGCACAACAGAGGACAAGATGGGCTTCGAGATTTATTCAGCCGCCGCAGTCACGCTTCTGCGCGCAGCTCCTGTCTAAAAAACACTGTACAAAGCATCAACACCTTAAAAAAAGAAAACTAACCCAAAAAAACAACAGGAAAATACAGGGAAACCACACAAAAGGAGGGGGACACGAGTGCTATTGTGCCTGGGGTTTGGTGGCTGAACCACAGGGGAATCCTCGCCGGGACCTGCAGCCCCTCGGGGCCCGTTGCGGCCCCGCGTTAGTCGGAGTCGCTGTCGCTTTCTGCCTCCTTCACGTCCACGCTGAACTTGTATTCCTGGTCGCAGCCCATGTAGGCATCGCTCATGAAATACAGCGTGTAGTTGTGCGTCCCCGTAGCCGGGGCCACGAAATCCAACTTCACCTACGTTGGTGAGAAAGAACCGGTGTTGGGGTGGCAGAGGGGAGACCGGGCACCCATCCGGCTTGCCCAAACTGCCAGCGTTTGGGTGCTGAGCACCCCACTGCCCGATCCCACTCACCTTGGCTTTCTGCTGCAGCGTCAACCGCTTGATGGAGATGAGGCTGTTGGATTTGGAGTCGCCGATCACCACCCACCAACCCTCCTCGCGTTTCTGCCAGAGAGCAAAGAGTTAACGGGGGCAAGTGGGGGACATTCCCCCCCCAAACACTTCTGCCACCTCAGTGCCACTGGGTTTGGCACGTACCTGGGGGAAAAGGGGGGCGATGACAGGCCCGGTGACCTCCTCTTCACGCTCCAGCTGCACCAGCACCACCACAGGGCCCCCGCTGTGTGGACAGAACCAAGAGGGTTTTAGGGCACCCCCCCCACCCCGTGCCAGTGCAGCCGCCGAGGGGGCCGCGCCGCCCCTCCCCGCCTCACCTGCGGATGCTCTCTTTCTCCACCACCTCGTAGGAGAGCTCAATGTTGGGGTAACGGTTACAGAATCGAGCGACGTCGGCGATCTGGGCGTCCGAGAGCTGCAGCAGGGCGTTCCGGTCCTCATCCTCCATCTCCATGATGTCAAAGACGCTCTCGACCCCCTGCAAGGAAGAAGTTTTCAGCCCTGCGCTTACCCGGGGCTCCCCGGTGGGCGAGGGCAGGACCATGGCGCTTCCCCCAAGCTTTACCTTGTCCGTGCAGCGCTTGATGTGCTCAGAGGTGAAGTGAGGCAGTTGCTTGAGGTAGGAATCCTTCGACCACATGGCCTGCGTCACCATCTGTGCCAGCTCCATGGCGGCCAGCGCGGGGCTGAGCCAGCCGTTGCTGGACAGCACGTCCACGCAGGCCTGGATCAGCCGGATGGCCTGGAGACGAGGGATGGGGACAGGTCAGAAGGCAGTGACACAAGGCGGTGACGCAGGCAAGGCCAGCAGGTTCCCACCCGCCCCCTCGTACCTTGCTGAGGATTTCCTCAGTGTCCGACTGCAGCTCGGCGCTCAGCTGCATGCGCGACAAGTGAGCCTGCAGCAGGAGGTTGGTCTTGACGTGGGGATCGTTGAATTTGGGGTTGGTCAGCTTGTGGGGAACTTTTTGAGCCAGCTATGGGGAGAAATGATAAATTCCTCAGCGCTTTAGCCCTACAGAGCCGAAAACGCGGGCAGCTTCCTTCCCCCACCCCTGCAGGAGCCCACGTCCGTCCTCTCCGTCCCCCAGATCTGACGCGCTGCCGCTTACCTGCCGCAGCAGGTTGTCCTCGTGGTGCCTGATGGGGATGTTCTCATACTCGGCAGCGTTGGAGATGATTTCAATCAGCCCTCGCACCTTGGTCTTGGCGTTGAGGGACATGCTGAAGAGCTCTGCGGAAGCCAGAGAGGTAGAGGGGTCAGGGAAAACCAGACAGGCATTAAAACCCCACGGTACCAGAGGTGCCTTCGGGCAGGTAACACCCAGCCTTGCGCTGAAGAACAGAGTTTTACACACCCAACCACACACACGGCACCTTGTCTCCATCACCCGCGGCATGGGGAGCGACGCAGAGAGGGGACCGAGAGCGGGAACGCCCGGCGAGCGCTTGTGTGCGGTACCTGTCCCCTGCAGAGCCCTTACCGATGGTGGTGTAGTTGATGTAGTAATAGGCGGCGATCATCCCCAGGTTGAGAGGAGCCACGTCCATCTCGTCCTCGATGCTGATGCACTTGGACTGCTCCAGGTCACTGAGGGTCTGTTCCACCAGCTCAGAGAGGTGATCCGAGAGATGTCTGTGGGACACACCTGCGGGTACAGCAGCGTCGCGACGGGGCTCAGGAACTCCCCAGGACGGAGAAAAGCTGCTCTCGTGAAAGCAGAGCCCAGAGGGAGAGAAGGTCCCCAACATCCTCCAACCCCGTATCCACCAGTGCAGACCCCTCTCTGCTCACCTTGCAGGTTGTAGTAGTTTGGATTCTGAGTCATCCTGCGATACAGGAATGTCCAAGTGAGGTAGTCCACCGCATCCTGCTTGTTTTCGATGGTCTTGGTGACGATCTCGGCGTTGAAGTGATCGTGCATGCAGTGGTCCAAATGTGATTCCACCGGCAGGGGCTCGTAGAGGAATTTCTTAAAGAAATCCTACAGCGGGGCAGGAGTAGAGGGAAGGCGTAAATAAACACCAGCACCTCCCAAATCCCAGAGCACCTCCCAGGCAGCAGGGCTCTGAGCGAGGGTTAGACATCAGCCTGCCCCAAAGCTGGGAGAAGAAATCCACCCCCCCAGGCAGGAGACAGACATTCACAGGCCAGGAATGGTGCCCTGCTCCTCACCCACCTTCTTGGATCCCTGGCACATGATGACACAACGGCCCTCGTCGTCCTGCAGTGGGCGATTAGCGTGGCCCACCATCTGCAGCACGTCGTAGATGGGGTAATCCACGTACCTGGGACACGGAGAGAGAGTTAGTGAAGCTCCATGGAAAGCTACCACCGCACTCCCGCGATTCCCAGCCTCTGCCTGGACAGGGATGAAGCCCTTTGGGATGAGGGCGTCGTTCCCTCGTGCTCAGCGCAGCCTGAAAACCCGAGGAAAGCCACGGCTGCTCTTGCCCGCAGCGTAACACACTCACGCGTGGATCTTGCCGTTGTAGTACTGTGTGTCCATGATGATCACCAGGTGAGCGGCGATGTTCATACCCCAGCAGAGGCTGCGGGAGGCAACCATCACCTGAACCGCACCTGAAAGGTGCAGGGAGAGAGCGGTCAGACCCCTTTGGGTCACAGAAATTGGCGGGGGGAGAAAGATCTGGGGGTTCTGTGCTTGGGTCACTGGATCTCAGCATACAGGGAGGTCCAGGAGAGATGGTGAAGTTTAAGATCGCAGCCTTTTTGGACCCAGGAGGCAGAGAAGCGACAGGAGGCTTGGGCAAGCTGTTATCTCCAGTCTGAAGACTGTGGGCACTGCCAAGCTCCGGGGAAAAGGGTTTAGGGGTAGAAGAAGCGGTGTGTCCTCATCCCGCCCCGCTCACCAGAGCTGAAAAGCTGCTCCACCACTCGCCGTTCCATGGCGGTCAGCCCCTCATGCAGGTAGCCCACCCCGTTCACGAGCGTCTCCTTCAGAGTGTTGTCGTTCAGCTTGTCCAGGTACGGTACCAGATCCTTCTCTGCGCAGTGCAGGAACCTGCCGGAGAGGGGGAGTAAAGAGACCACTGCCAGGCCCGGCAAGCCTGTCCCTCCCCAGTGTCACAGCAGATGCCTGAGTGATATCTAATGAGACCATTTCCCATCACTAGTTGTCCCCTCAGCCCAACGAAAACAGCCCCAAAACTTGCCCTTGCCTCTGTCAGAGGAGGGCTGCAGCACTGTTACCTTTGCCTCTGGACATCCGAAGCGCACGTGGTGAGGATGTTGATGGCCGTGAGCCGCGTCTGCTTGCGAGATGGGACGAAGACGATGACCGGTTTTTTGGGCGAGTGCTTCATGATGGCATGGTAGACTGGCTTGGCCATGGAGAGCAGGCGAGTCTGCGTGTGGCTGATGTTGAAACCCTGCAGGGGAAGAGGAACAGGCAGTGACACTGTTTGGAAACGAGGCAGAAGGGAAAGGAGATGAGGTTGCCCAAACCCTACCTGAATGTGGAGCTCCAGGGGCACGGGGCGGACGTTGGGGTGGAAGTTGAAGGTGGAGGTGGCACTGCAGCCCAGCCAGTGAGCCACGTCCTTGGCGTTGGACAGGGACGAGCTGAGGGCCACGATACGGATGGGTCGCTCAATTTGGGAGGAGATGTAGCGCATGCGGGAGCAGATGACCTCCAGCACCGGCTGGGGGCGGGAGAGGGGAGGTTGTAGCAGGACGAGGAGGGGAATGCTGAGCTCTCCGCGTCGCGGTCGCCTCTCCTGGCTGAGCTCTGTACACTTCAGCCCAAGTGCTCTCACCCATAGAGACCCCAGGGGGTCCTGAGCTTCCCAAGGGATACAGCCCTCCTATCTCAGCCCATCCCACAGCTGCGGGAAAAGCTGACCTCAGACCAGCTATTAGGCATCAGCAACCATCCATCCCACAGTGGCTCTACTACCGAAGCCAACACGATGACGAGCACCACCCAAATTAGTAAGCACCTCCTCCCCTCCCAGACGCACCCCATTTTCGCCCCCGATGAGATGCACTTCGTCCACGATGAAGAGATTGACGTTTTGGACATTCTTGCGCTGCTTCCAGCGTCGTGAGAGGATGTCCCATTTCTCAGGGGTGCTGATGATGATGTTCCCTTTGCCCAGCAGCTTCAGGTCGGTGCTGGTCTCCCCCGTCAGCAAGACCACCTTCTTATTGAGACGCTCCTGGAACTTTTCGTACCAGTCCAAGAAGACCTACAAAATAACACAGGGGATGTTGTTGTCAACCTCAAGTCAGAACAAATGCTAATCAATCAGCTGGAGACATCAGCAGGTCGGCAGTGGGATGGGTGTCTCTTGGCTCCCTCAGAGAGACCACAATTATCAAAAGATTCTGGAGTCATCCTGAGGGATGTGACAGCAAAGAAGGGATGAGGAAAAGTGAAACAGGATGAGGAAGCACATCTGAGCCGGACTAAGGCTCCCAGGATGCCGGGCTTACCTGCTCTGCCAGGGCCTCCATGGGGGTGATGTACACGCAGCGTCCCTCCGAATTCTGGAGCAACATCCTCAGGATGGCAAATTCAGCACAAATGGTCTTTCCGCTTCCCGTGGGGGCACCCACAAACACGTTGTCGTCGCTGTTATAAACCGTGTTAAACACTGGAGACAGACAGACGACACAGAAGAGAGCAGTTTAGCAAAATCTCCATGGATTTCTATCAAAGCTCTAGAAACGGGCAGGGGGAAAACACAGCCCAGACCCAGCCTGCACAATGAGGAGCTACAGAAAAAGATGTTTAATACAAGTTTTAGCTCAGGATCCACTGAGCAAAACAGGCTCTTGTCTGTCACGGTAGCTCCCAAGTGTGAATTCCCTACTCTGGCTAAGCCCAGGCAGAGAAACACGGACAGGGCAGCTTTGGTTTGCTCACAACTCCATCCCTACAAGCAGCACAGATGGAGAAGTTTGGGGCCAGGCAGCTCTGTGAAGCTGAGCCGCGGTGTTAGCACAGACACGGCTTCCAGGAGCAAACCTGCTGCTGCCAGACAGCCCCGGACTGCTGGATGTACTTGAGGAATACATCAAAGATATTCTGGCTCATGGAGAAAGATTTCAAGCCATCAAAGCTCTAAGGCTCAGGGAGGCAGAGAGGATACATTATCTGCTACGGAAGCTCTTCGCATTACATGAATAAACCTTTCAAAACCAAGGCAACGGGACTGTGAATACCAAAAGGGCCAGGACTTGCCGAGAGGCAGCTTGGAGGAGGTGAGCAGAGGCAATACCCACCCTGAGTCTGGATAGGGTTGAAGAAAGGGAACTTGTCCTGGTAGAGGCTCTCGAAGGCGCTGTTTCGCAGAGCGGACACAGGCAGCGGCTGCAGATCCAGCAGCTCGGTTGGAGGAGGGTACTTCTCAGGGAGGATCAGGTGGCGGAAGGAAACGGGCAGCTGGGTCTCACAGGCTGTCAGACACAGGAAAAAAACCACTTTTATTTCCAAAAGCACTCCCAATGGTTTCATCTCTGAGCTCCCCTCTGCCAACGGGATCCCCAGCCCTGCTGTCACTTGGATGTCAGAAGTTTTTCCCCCAGCGCAGCACTAGGAGAGGGCCTGAACTACCCCCAGGGAGAACCGCTGCTGTACAACCGAGCCGCTCCTGGCAGAACGAGACTTACAGAGCCAGCGGTCGGAGACCACCCGGATGAAGTACTGCGGGGGCAGCGGCTCAAACACAGGCACGAAGAAGGTGACGAG
>NW_009259119.1:26029-29446 GCF_000687185.1 Egretta garzetta | reverse complement strand
GGAAGTACTCGTGGTGCAGGATCACTTCACTGTCCACATCTTCCACCAGAATCCAGAAAGCTTCGGATGAACCATGTACCTGAGGAAGGGCGGCCATTACCTTCGTATCAAGAGTCCAGATCCGCCCCCCCTCCCAGACCTCCAGGAGCTGAACATCGCGTTCAGACGTCCCACAGCAATCCTGCCCCAGCAGTGCCCTCCCACCCCCAGCGCAGCAGGCATTTAGCTGCACCCCTTTAACGAGGGTGGATCATCTCCCGCACACAGCTCACCTTTTCGTCCCACTGGAAGTCGGGGGCAATGGTGAGCTCTACTTTCAGGGTGGAGCGGGTAATAGGCTGCAAATGGACCGAGAGCTCCAGCTTTGGAAACAGATGAACGTATTTGTGGATTGTCTTGCCCATTTTGGGCATTCGGATCAGTTCTCCTGCAACAGAAAGGGGCTGCTGTCAGGACAGACGGACAACAGTGTGAGCAGCAACTCCCCAACTGAACAGTATTTAGTATTGGCAATCCAAGCAGCTGGAAGGTGCCAGGGCAAAGCCTCTGTCCTCCCCAGGCGGTACCGAGACCCTGACCAGTTCTGCCCCTTCAATCAGACAGGAACAAGCTCCCCAATTTCTGGGTGAAAACACGGCAGAGGAGAACAAAGAGGCAGGCACCTCCCCCTGCAGCGTTCGCCCACGTCTCCGTACCTATTTCGTTGTGGTTCAAGTCATAGAGCCGTTCAAACGGGAAATTCTTCTTCTCAATTTTCTTCACCACTTCCTCAGGCAGTTTCTTGAACTGGCGCAATGGGCACATGGACTGCCACCTGCGAGGACGCCGCGGGGTGAGGCAAGCAAAGAAACGGAGACAAAGCCTTCAGAGCACCACAGTTTCCCCACGCTGTCAAAGCCCAGCCAGACACACGCAGCAGCTCCTTTACACCCCGACAGGGACAAGCGCTCTCCTTCCCAAACGCTGCAGACCTAGCTAGGCTACACTAAAGAACCTCATCCTATGCCAGAGGCATCCAGCCCGCAATCAGAGAATACCTCCAAGGTCTCACTTACATCCGTTTGTCAATCATCTTGCAGAGGTTAAGGGTTTTGTCGGTGAGCTGGGCCCAGCCACGGTTCAGGACGATCTCGAAGATGGCACGCATCAGCCGCCCAGCAGACTGGGGGAACAGAGAGCAGCTCTCAGAGCTTGGCTGCAATCATCACATTTAAGTCTTCCTTCCTTTCTACCCATTCTCCTGCCCAGCCACATGATAACAGAATGGTTTGGGTGGGAAGGGACCTAAGTCCAACCGCCCAGCCATGGCAGGGGCATCTTCCACAGAGCAGGTTCCTCTGAGCTGTGTCCAACCTGACTTTAAACACTTCTAGGGATGGGGCATCCAGCTTCTCCGGGCAACCCAGTTCAGTGTCTCACCACCCTCGTCATAAAAACATTCTTCCTTTATATCCAACCTCCTTCAGTTTAAAACCGTTATCGCTTGTCCTCTCACTACAGGCCCTGGTAAGAAAAAATATCTTTCCCCGTCTTTCATATAAGCCCCCTTTAAGTACTGAATTATCCTTAAAGGTCCTTTATCCCAAACACCTATGGGTGGAGCAACTGATGCCCAGTCTCGGGAAGTTGGCCTTTGTGGTGGAAGAATAAGACTACACTGTAGTCCTCTAGCTGAATCATTTTGATTACAAATGGGAGATTCCAACAAAGATCTAGTTCCCATCCTGCTAGGGCTTAGACCTTCTCACCACTCGCACCTCCAGTTATTTTCAAAGCCATTTATGACCACAAACTAAATTTCTGAGGTGCAAATAGTTATCTGAGACTGAGACGTGGCTGGATTGCACCTAAATGGACACAGAGAGGCCCCAGCCACGTTTCCTCACTCACCTGGGTAACGTACACCATGTCTGCCATGAGAGCAAATCCTTCCAGCTTCAGCTGGGAGATGAAGGCCTGGAGGAGGACGTTGATCTGGGGAAACAGAAAAGAGAAGGTCTCAGCGCCCTCCGCACCAGCGCCTGATCCCGGTGGGCTTTGACATATGACAGGACAGAAGCGATCGACGGGGACTGACTGTCCTACGCTGCTCAACCAGAGACAAGAAGGACCTGCAGCTCTTTGAGCATCTCTGACCCAGTCCAGGATGTCCCCCAGAGGGAAGAGAACAGAAATCCCCCCGGGGGGGGGACATCAACAATGACAGCTCTCTCCCACGGATCACGGCTCCCCTCAAGAGAGGCAGAGAAGTCCCCTCGATGCGGCAGGCAGGGCTCACCTTGGCACTGGGCTCCTCTATGCTCTCCTTCACCGGGATGGGAACTCGCTCCAGCAACTTTTGAAGCTCGAGCTTCTCCTCCTGCAAAAAAACAAGGCAGGAGAGATGAGAACAGGCCCTCACAGGGCAAGCTCTGCCTCCTTCCCCGCGGCCTCAGGGCTGTCTCGCTCTGGAAGTCTGGCTCCATACCTCCCTCACGGTGATGTTCCTGAACTCCGAGGACAGCGAGAAGACCCGGAACAGCTCGATTTCACTCAGGGTGGGTTTCAGGAGCTGATTGTAAGTTTGCATCGTCTCATTGGTGATGTAGTAGTGGCTGGCGATGCGGCCCAGCTCTGTCACCTGCCACAAGGACAAGAGCCAGAGTGAAGCAGCAGAAAGACACCCAACTGTTCATGGCACAGCCAGAAGATGCTGAACAGGAACTAGGCTGCAGCAGGGGAGGTGCCTCCAGACAAGCTAAGCATAAACTCAAAGCCCCTAGGAAAGCTGCTTTAGCTGGTGCACAGTTCCATACATCACAGCCTCCCCTTTCTCATCTTACTGCCTCTGAAGCAATGAAAACACAACGGGAACGTGAATTTGCTTAGGAGGTGGCAGCAAACACACAACAGTGACAGACTGAGGGTCAGGTTTTACACCAGCACTCTCTACGCCGGCAAACAGCTCCCTGGAATCACAACAGCAGGTCAGAATGACACAACGGCATTCCCTGGGATCTGTATTTAATCAGCAAGATGCCTCTTGCATCCTTCTTCTCAGCCAGAGGATGTTCCCATCCTGCTCTGCTTGGTCACAGCACCTTTCCCGGGTCCTGTCTCACCTGGAAGTTTCCTGTCTTCTTGTCGTACTTCACCAGGTTGTTCTTGTCCAACATGAGAGCTGCAGTGTGAACCAGATCCAGGCGGCGCTGGTCCAGCAGCGGATCTCCCTTCAGATCATCGTGGGATATCCCGTAGAGAGTAGGGGAGCGCAGCATTCGGATGTACAGGTAGGTATAGCCCAGCCAATTCACTGCATCCTGAGGAAACACCAACATGCCCTAAGAGCCGACGAACACGCCTGATGGCAATCAAGGGCGATGTTCTGGCTCAGAACCCAGTGCTCCCAGCACTAGCATAGGACACAGCAGGCTCAGC
>NW_009259119.1:11880-25613 GCF_000687185.1 Egretta garzetta | reverse complement strand
GGGCTCCAGCCCTCAGAGCATTTTAGTAGCCCTCCCCTGGCCCCGCTCCAACAGCTCCATGTCCTCCTTGTGCCGAGGGCTCCCGAGCTGGACACAGGGCTCCAGGGGAGGTCTCCCCAGAGCAGAGCAAAGGGGCAGGATCCTGCTGCATCAACATTCAACCAGAGCTTGGAAGCCCAGCAGCGCCATACAGAACTCTTCTCCAGTACCAGAAAAAGATTAAGGAATTAAAAAATTAAAAAACCCCCACCTTCCACATGCAGACTTCTTCCCCAGTGTCCTTTCTCACGTGCAGAACTCTGCGTGCTCTGAATTACAGAAGCATCTACCCACTTGAGGATCCTGCTGCATCAACATTCAACCAGAGCTTGGAAGCCCAGCAGCGCCATACAGAACTCTTCTCCAGTACCAGAAAAAGATTAAGGAATTAAAAAATTAAAAAACCCCCACCTTCCACATGCAGACTTCTTCCCCAGTGTCCTTTCTCACGTGCAGAACTCTGCGTGCTCTGAATTACAGAAGCATCTACCCACTTGCCTGACACACCACCCAGCTCCCTGCCCCCCCAGCCAGCCTTACTGGCTGCCAGTTCTCACGGCTGCCCTTCCAGATCTCTTAAAAATTTGCTCCCCAAAGGTTGGAAATTTCTTTGCTCCCATACTATGACAACATCTTTCCCCAACACGGATCATCCTTTGGCCCCTGTAATTCCCACTGGCTCTCTGGGTGCAACAAAGGGCACACACAGGTGGGGAAAGCAAAGATTCGCACTCGCCTTTGCGTTCTGGACATTGCCGAGCACAGTCTCTGCGTTCAGCATGTCTGGGAGCTTCGACACCATCTGACTTTCAATGGGGAGCTGCTGGTTGAGCAGGGACAGGTAATACTGCAGCTCGCCGTGGGATGTGATGAGGATCCCCTCTCCTTTGGTATCGTACTGAGGCCTCCCGGCACGCCCCAGCATCTAAGAAACAAAAAAGCGAGGTCAGCAAAACAGAAAAGCTTTTAGCTTGGCAGTTTCTCCTTGCTGCCATGTCCTGGGGCCTTACTGCCAGACTGCTCAGTCTGCTCTTACTTCTAGCTGGCAGGAGACACAGAGAAGTCTCTCAGATGTGTCTGGGCACGATACTGGGAGAGGAATCATTTGTCCAGTCTCCTACTGGTCTGTTTTTCCTCTGCCCTCACAGCAGGGCTGTTCCCCAGAACAGCTGAGATTATCTGACAGTAGAGAACAGGGAGTGACTGCACTAAGAAAGTACAAGAGCAGACCTCAAATGTGCCTCAGTGGGAAAGGGAAGATCCTGCCCCGGGTGCTGACAGCACCTTTGTTACCAGAACTTCACCTGCAGGATGTCCAGAGCACCCAGCTCGGTCCAGCGCCCCTTCTCGGGGCTGTACACCTGCGTCCCCTTGATGATGACAGTGTGAGCAGGCAGGTTCACACCCCAGGCCAGCGTGGCTGTGGAGACCAGCACCTGCAGGAGCAAAACAGTCATCAAAACCAGGTAGAAGCCTTTTCCTAGGGAAAAAAAGGGGATCTAAAACGCTGCTCCTGACATTAGAGACAGGCATGAAAGGGACAAAGTCTGAGAACGGTGACTGTCTTGACGCTCGGCAGAGGAAGGTCAGATAAACAGCAAGATCTTTGCCCAAATTTCCCAGCCCAACTGCATCACCCTGAGAAAATCCTTTGCCTTCCATTTATAACGCAGCCAGGGAATTGCTTGGATGGGGTCTGGCCAAAGTGGCAACTGTGGAGGAGGCAGCCTGCTTCTGGGACAGACCTCTAGCTTTAAACACTCAGCTAGGCCTAGGGGGGAAGTTTCCTCTCCGCTCCCAGTCATGAGCTTTTAGTTTCTATTCTTTACATGAAAATCAAAGGCTACCTTCATCAGGCACCAGCTCCAGTAGAGTGGGATGGGGGGTGGCTATGCTTGACCCTCTTGAGTTTGCGCAAAGGGCTATTGGAAAACATGGCTCAAGAGTTTCTTGTGAAGTACCTACCCCGAACACAGTAATTCCTCCTAGGAAGTGAGGCTCACCTGAATGTGCTTGTCAGCAAAGAGATCCTCTACCAGCGTCCGGTCCACTCGAGTCATCCCGGCATGGTGAATGGCGAAGCCGTAAGGAAGCAGGTCCTTCAGCTCCAGGTTCTGCAGCAGAAACACAGAACCCACCTCTGGGTTTCCTGCCCGAGCTGAGCAATACCGGGGAGAGAAGAAGCAACACAAGCTGTGCTCCTGCTATAGCTGTGTCAGAACAGCCCCAGACGGGCAGTTACCTTGCACTGCTCGGCTTCGGTCCTCAGGACCTCGGTGGAGGCTGAGCCCTCCCGCAAGAAGAGGCCCAGGGTATCTTTCTCCAGGCACATGTCCCTGATGGCCCGGGCTGTCTTCCCGGTCTCCTTCCTGGAGTGAACGAACACCAGCACCTGTTAAACAAGCACACGGCACCATCGCTGAGAGAGGAATTGCTACAGCTGCAGCTGGCAAAGACACTTTGACCCAACCCACTCCCAGTGTTCAGGGTGGGAAGAGATTGAGAATTAGTCCAGACGCCCTGTGAACCAGGCACAGAGCTCCTGATCCGATAGGGCAGCATCAAAAAAACTCCCTCATCCTAACAGGAAAGGTCATACGTCCGCTGGCACAGAGAGAAAACCTGTGCTCCTTCCCGTCTCAGCTGCCATCGACCACCCAAACCGACCCTCTTCTCCACTGCCGCTTTTCTGCAGCGACAGCAACTCGAAGGAGTCTCACCAGCAACAGGCAAGAACCAGGATTAAGTGCGTCAGGAGCAATAAAATAAAATATCAAACCTGGTTCTTTCCGGCATGCTCCATAATCTTCTCATAAACAATCTCATTCATTATCTGGAAGCGTTTGATTGCTTTCTTCTCTGTTATACCCACATAGGTCTGCTCTAGGGGCACCGGTCTGAAGCTGTAAGGAAAAAAGTCAAGTCCATAAAAGAGCAGAAGAATGGAGAAACCCTGATACAAAGGTCTAGCGAAAAGGCATCCTGCATTCTGTGCTACCAAGTTCAATACGCTTCCTTTGTGCCTCAGTTCACTCGGAGATTTGATGGCTCCAGTTAGGTAACACAGGCAGTTAACAGGTATTCCTAGTTCCTGGGATCCATTTGCTACACAGACACTTGGGGAGCAAAAATGGTGTTTCAGGAACTACCACCATCCTATTTTAGGCTTCCTTCCAACAGCTTCTGCAGCACACGGGTACACCAGAGTTTATCCACCTTCTCTAAAGCACCTTCTTGCAAGTACGACAACGCAGGAACCCTGGCACCCATTTTGAGGCTGCATTTAACTGTTTTTACTCCTGAATGTGCATTTACTGGCACATGTAAGAGCAAATAAACACAGGTTGAAGGCCTGGCGAGACCCTGGCACCATCTGATAGATGAAGGGTCAACAGTCTCCACAGCAGGCAGGTCTTGCCCAGCTCTCCAAAGCTACCCACCATCCCATTGCAAAGATCTCTCCCGGCTTTCCACGGTACCTGTTATCAAAATAGAACAAGCCTTTGGCTGGGTCCACTCTCAGGAATGTAGCCACATCCTCGTAGTTGGGCAGGGTGGCACTCAAGCCAACGAGCCTCACGTCCTCCTGAGTCATCTCGATGTTGCGGATGGCTCTGGCTACCAAAGACTCCAGAACAGGTCCTCGGTCATCGTGCAGTAGGTGTATCTCATCCTAAAGAGAGGAAGCAGGAGCAGAGTTATCCCCGCTCCAAACAGGCCCTATTTACCCATTTTTCTCTCAGTTTCTTAGCAGACCCGCTTGCGTGGCCCAAGGCACGCTCATCCCACAGCTCAAAGCCTGAGTCTTCCCACAACCAAGCACCGGAGACATCTTCAACTGCTAGGGCACCTTCAGGAACCACAATGCCAAAAGACCCAGCGCCCATCATCGTCCCCCTCCTCCACACCAGGGCGTTGCAGGCGCCAGCGCAGCTCACCAGGATGACCAACCGCACCAGCTGGGTATAGGTGCGTTCTCCTCCCTTGCGGGTGATGATGTCCCACTTCTCCGGGGTGCAGACGATGATCTGGGTAGCGCTGATTTCCTCCTTGCACAGCTGGTGATCCCCCGTCAGCTCAGCCACGTTGATGCCGTAAGTCGCCAGGCGCTAGGAGGAAGCCCACAGGGCGGTTAAGCCGGATAAACGCACGTTCCCCAGGGCTGTGTTAGAGCAGAGGAGCCCCGAGACGCTCCGCAGTTTCATGCTCGTCCCACTACAGCGCTGGAAGAAATAGGTGCATTTCCTAGCCCAGGCTGACATCCAAAGCTGGTCTCAACACACACTCAGAACCCAGTGAGAGCAGACTGCACGAACAGAGATTAAAGGTGCAACCCAAACTCATCCTCTCCCAACAAGCTTCTGCCAGAGCTTATACCCTTCCGTAAGCATAACCTAAGGAAGCCACCGCAATAAAGCTCATCTTCCCCAGCCTGCAGTTCAAGCAGGAGCAGGACCAAACCTCTCCTTACCTTCCCAAAGCTGCCCACCATCTCCTGCACCAAGGACCTCATGGGCGCGATGTAGATAATCTTGAAGTCGTCCACGTTGATGGTGCCATCGATATTAATGTGTTTCCCTATTTCTCGCAACATGCACATGAGCGCCACGTTCGTCTTCCCAGCGCCCTAAAACACAAGCAGAACCGGTCCCATCAAATTCATGTCCTCTACAGGGTAAAGGTTCGCCTGGAGCAGCCAACCTTTTCTGCTCAAAGACATCATCCTTCTGTATTCCCCACCACCCAAATATCAGGATCCTTACCGTGGGAGCACACAGCAGCAAATTCTCATCTGACTCCAGCGCAGCGCGGTAGAGTTTGCTCTGAATACGGTTCAGTGTTTTAAACCCCTCGAATCCAGCCTGGGCGTATTTGGGCAACTTTTCCACAGAAACCAATTGCTGAAAAGGGAAAACATCGAGCTCAGTGCCTTGGTTTCCGTACCTGCAGGGCATATGGGAGACCTCAGAGACACCCTGGGGAGCAGCAGGGTCACGTTGTCTCCAGACGGCCAGAAGAGAAGCCCCGTGCCCAGGGATCGTGGAGCAGGTTAGGAAGAGATCAAACGAGGTTCATTAGCTGGCCCGCACACTCTAATGAGTACAAGTTATAGTTGGCTACACCATCAGAAAAGCGAATCCCCACCGCGTTCTCCTGATGGGACAGATCAGAGGACGTTTCTGCTGCAGGCAATTTATCACAAGGCACGCCATGAATCAGCCAGGTCTCCAGCCCACACTGCACCTCACAGCAAGGAGGGAGCAAAAGCAGAGCCGAGGGCTCAGCAAAGCAGGGGCAAGGGAGGCCCAAGACAGAAACCACCCGCACAGGACACACACTCCAGAAGTGAGAAACCAGAAATCGGGAACTCTCTTCAGCCACCTGAAATCTCTTCGCTTAAAGTGACAGTTCCTCAAGAAATCTGAGAGGGCATCACAGCCCCATCAAAGCCTGCTGAGTCCCAGGAAGTATCTGTCACGATATGTGCAACAACTCGTAGAGTCACAGAATGGTTTGGGTTGGAAGGGACCTTTAAAGGCCATCCAGTCCAACCCCCTGCCACAAGCATGGCCATCTTCAACCAGATTGGGTCGCTCAGAGCCCAGTCCAGCCTGACCTTGAACATTTCCACCTCTCTGGGCAACCCAGGCCAGTGCTTCACCACCCTCAGTGTAAAAAATGTCTTCCTTAAAAAAATCTAAGAAAGTCTAAAAAAATCTCCCCTCTTTCAGTTTAAAACCATCACCCCTTGTCCTGTTGCTACAGACCCTGCTAAAAGTCTGTCCCCATCTTTCTTACAAGCCCCCTTTAAGCACTGAAAGGCTGCATTCAGGTCTCCCCGCAGTCTTCCCTTCTCCAGGCTGAACAACCCTGACTCTCTCAGCCTCTCTCCATAGCAGAGGGGCTCCAGCCCTGGGATCACTTCTGTGGCCTCCTCTGCTCCAGCAGGTCCATGTCTGTCCTGTGCTGAGGACCCCCAAGCTGGATGCAGGGCTCCGGGGGGGCTCTCACCAGAGCAGACAGGCAGGACCCCCTCCCTCGCCTGCTGGCCACGCTGCAGGGGGTGTAGCCCAGGAGACGTTGGCTTTCCAGGCTGCCAGCACACACGCCTGGCTCACGGCCAGCTTTTCATCCCCCAGTATCCCCAGGTCCTTCTCAGCAGCTGCTCTCCATCCCTTCATCCCCCAGCCGGGTGCAGGACCTTGCACTTGGCCTTGTTGAACCTCACAAGGTTCACACGGGCCCACTTCTCCAGCTTATCCAGGTCCCTCTGCGTGTCAACCACACCACTCAGCTTGACATCATCTCCAAATGTGCTGAGGGTGCACTCAATCCCACTGTCTATGTCATTGATGAAGATATTAAACAGTACTGGTCCCAGTATGGACCCCTGAGGGACACCACTCTTCACTAATCTCCATCCAGACATTGAGCCATTGACCGCCACCCTCTGGATGCGACCATCCAGCCAGTTCCTCATCCACCGAACAGTCCATCCATCAAATCCATCTCTCTCCAATTTAGAGAGAAGGATGTTGTGGGGGACCGTGACAAAGGCCTTATGGAAGTCCAGATAGATGACATCAGTCATCTGGTCACTCAACACGCCTCGTGCTAAACGAGGGGGAACAAAGCAGGTCACCTACCTCTTCGGAGCCAAAAGGCTTTGGCTTCAGGGCAGGCACATGCACCTCCTCGTAGCCCTTGCGCTGCCTGCGGAAGGAGCCGTCGGGGAGCTGGCATCGCTTGTTGGCCATGAAGTGACTACCTTGGGCAAACACCAGATCCTCCAAATCCAACACCTGCCGGGGAGCCAGCGCCTGGAAACAGCAACGGGAAAGGGGCAAGGATTAGAGAACAACTGTCTCCTGCCATTTGCACCCTGGGACCAACAGAAAAGCAACTGCATCCAAGTGGGAAAAGTCTCTTTAGCACATCAGGGAAACCCTTAGTATCTTAGTATCTTCCTGCCCAGGCCACTTCGAGTACTCATTTACTGAGGATGCTCGTCAGAAGGGCTAGGAGCAGATGACTTCAAAGCGTTTTACCTCTCCTCCTTGGTCTAGATCCATGGTCTCCAAGTCAGTATCCATCCGGGATTGACGAACACGCTCCCGGCGAGAACGTTCCTCCTGTGTGAAGAGATGAGAGTTCAGCCCTGGGGAAGAGCTGCCAAGCATCCACCGTGGACTGCCAGGCTCTCCTGTCACACACAGCTTTGCACCCCACAAGTCTGCACAACCAGAGTGCCATGAGCTGCTTTTTCTTTCAAGCACAGGCATTCATGTAACCAGGGCCAATAATTTTTGGCAGTAGAAACTAATGCCCCCAAGGCCGAGGACATTAACTCGCCTTCCAGAAGAGCAGATGAAAGGAAGCAGGGAGCGAAGACACACAAACCTGCAGTGCCCCAGCCAAAGCCTGGCCTGCTGCACGCCAGCAGCGCTCCTCAAACACAGAGACACCAAACTGGCCCCTCATGTCAACATAATCAGGGGTTTTTGTAGTAACAAAGCAGGAATATGGTATTAATCCCCCATAAAACCAACACCCAAATCAGTCCTAGAACTGCTATCACCCATAGGGCAAGCAGAGCTAATCCTGCATGGCAATAAACCTGTTGAGCATCACATTACAACGCCAGGTAATTAGGAGCTCATCAGAGGTGACCAGGGTGTTTTATTGCGGTGAGCCTCGCAGCCATGAGGCCCAGAGGTAAAACGGTGCTGTTACAAGACAGTTCACAGCAGCGTAAAAATGTGAAACTTGCAGATATTGACATTTTCCTGAAAAAGCAGACGTATGAATGACTCAAAAATAAGAAGTGGTAAATATATCGCCCTCTCAGCTGAGTCTCAGCCATCACCTAAGCAACGTTTCCTATGGTTTCAAGATCTCAGCTGAGTCAGCAAGCTCCTCTCTCATGAACAGCACACCAAACACGCAGCCCAAGGATGACCGCAGACGGCAGCAAGAATCCCACAATTCCTCCTCTCGTCCTGCCTGAGGTTCCCTCTACCCTTACCCGGATGAGATCCTCCTTCTCCGTCTCGTGCAGCTGATACAAGAACTTCGACAGCTCAGGATCCGCTTCCATCTTCCCCATTATCCTTTCTTTTTCAGCTTCACTTTGTGCACTGGCCAGCAAAGTGCAGTACAGGACTGGTGAGAAAAAAAATCAAGGGATGGCAGCGGGGGTTAAGTGTTGAACCAAAAGCAGGGAGCATATAACAAGGCCCCAAGCTTCACAAAGCAAGACCGATGGCAGTTAAGAAGCCTCGGGTTGCACTAGAATCAGAACAGCAGGGAAAGAACGAGGTGGGACAGTTAAAGGGAACAGCACTCACTCATCATCCGGTGCTGGCGCAAGACTTTAATGAAGTCAAAGGTGTTAAAGCCCAGGAGCAGAACAAGCTGGTTCTCACATTCCCGGTCATCGCTTGCGGTCTGGGAAGAGAAGAAATGAGGAACAAGTGGTTACCTCTTCAACCCACAGAACGAGAACCCCTCACTTCACACAGAACTGAACTCGAGCGGAGCTCAACAGCAGCTACACGCAAGACTTAAGTACCCGATTCAGACTGCAAATAAAAACCCCACCCGCTCTGATTCCCCTTCTTCACTACGTCCAGCGCACACGAACCTCAGCACCAAAATTAGCAGGGGAACAGACCCAACTTAGGATGATCTCCCAGCAAACACAGACAAAAACCCCAATCATCTTCCCCTTAGAAGATTTCATAGAATCATAGAATGGTTTGGGTTGGAAGGGACCCCCAGAGGTCACCCAGCCCACCCCCCCTGCAGGAGCAGGGACACCTTGAACCACATCAGGTTGCTCACAGCCCCGTCCAACCTGGCCTGGAATGTTCCCAGGGATGGGGCCTCCACCCCCTCTCTGGGCAACCCCTGCCAGTGTTCCAGGTTTCTGTGAATTAAGGCTATGCCCAACCCAATCCAGCATTTATCTATCTTGGTGGCAAACATGGCACATCCACAATTGCATTTAATTTGAAGAAACATAGGTAACGAGTTGTTGGGGCAAATTCCTCTCTTCCAGACAGAGAGGTATTCCAAGGCGGCTGCAATCCTGCAGCTCAGGTGGCCACTGACCTTCAAGATCTCCAGCACTTCATCCGCCTTCTTCTGGGAAACAATGGCATCATCGTAGAAACGGCTCAGCTGCCGCTGGAGCCAAAAGGCGTCGATGTCTCGAGGATGCAGATCCTTCTTCTTTGAACTCATCAGCTCACCCGATGCCACAAGCTTAAAAAAACCCCCACAAAAACATGATCTTCCTCTGAGAGGAAAGCAGGCACGTGACCTTTGGGCTTGGGAGTGAGCATCTGGGGCCTCTCGCTACCCCAGCAGATGCAACTGCGCAGCTGCCAGAGCTGTTAATTTTATTAACGTTCATTTTGGCCTTCATCCAACAACAACTTCGAGGCTCCTCCCCGCAAATGACCTTAACTCCATCCATAGACCAACAGGTTCCCCAACCCTCCTCCAGATGATCCCCAAAACTACATTTCACGTGTTTCTCAGCAACTCACGTTGGCCGAGAGGGTGCAACGGACAACGGCTTCATCTCCCTCCATGTCATCATCGGACGCCTCGTCACGCACTTCGCCGTAAATGTCCTCATCGCCTTCCTGTTGAAAGAGGAGTTCCAGTAAGCGGCTTTTGCAAACATCAAAGAGCAGCTTTTCCTCGACAGAAATGAATAATCTGGCAACTCATTGCCGAGGGGAAACAGCCTGGCTTGTGCTGTTAACAGGAACTTAATGCTGTTGTTCAGGTAAAGGACCACATGATAAGATTATTTCTGCTCTCTACAGAGAGATTTTGCCAGCAGCTCCTCCAACAATTTCATGTTTGTCTCTCTTCTCATTCCCTCAGCCCCTTCCAAAAAGCTCCCAGGGAGCATTTCTACGAAACACATCCAGCCAGCGCACTTGAATGTCTCTCTTCCTCCCAATCTGTCAAATTTCCCCACAAGATCTAAATATCACCATCTGTTTTCCATCATGCTGACTCACGATAAGCCTTGGATTAGCCGGATAATCAACAAATCCTCCCCAAGACAGGAAGCTGCATCTAAAATAGTCTGGCTTCTCCTTCCTGGCAGAGACATCCCAGCCCGAGACGATGCTTCCCAATGAGTAAAACGGGACAAATGCAGTCCCTGGGGAGGGGCTCGGAGCGAGGGGACAGGGCAGAGACTCCGCTGCCACCCTGCAGCCTCTCATCTCGTACCTCCTCATCAGACTCGAACTGCACATTCACCCCGTACGTCTCATCAATGTTGTCATCTGCAAGGGAGAGTGGAGTTAAGTCATCGGCAAATCTGGGCATCACATGCAAGGTTCACGGATCCGTGCACCCGCCCACACCTCTGTGCATCCAAAAGATGAAAAGAACACTGTTTTGGGGCTTGAAAATTGTTCAAATGTTTTTCTGGCTTCTGTGTGGGTAAACACTACCCGGAGGAAGGCTGAATTTGGCACCGTAACCTGACTTTCTGCCAGCCCCAGCCCCGAAGCCGCAGCCCACGACAACGCTTTCCCATACCCATGTTCTGGATTTCCTTGTCTCCGCCATAATCCGTGATCTTCTTCCCCAGGTTCACCAGCACGTGGTAGCGGGTATCATCGGTCTGTCCCAGCAGCAGATCGATCTCCTTCCGCCTCTCCTTATCACGCAGCTTCTCGTTCTTCAGTACCGCCAGGACCTCGTCGGCAGCTCCGCAGAGGATGTCACGCGGCTGCAGAAGGAATAACGCGTAGGACAGAGAAGAAATTTGCTACGTGAAGGGTATGGGTTGGTCCCTCCTATTTCTGGACCCTCATATAAGCGCTGAAAGGCAACCCCCGCAACGAAGGCACCATCGCAACGTCCCCAAACCCAAAAACCAGCACTGACAGAGCTAAGCGGGATTATGGAGAAGGATTAAAACATCCAAGGGCTGGATCTTACAGGCTTTGAACCCTCTGCCGGAGCAGGGACACCCGTCCCAAGGCGTCCCCATCCTCACCTGGTCCCCAAGAGCCGCCTGAATGAAGCTCAGCAACACCTCGTAGGTCTCACGGGTCTCCTTGGTTTTGGGTTTGTAGATGATGCCCACCATCTCATCGATGCCCTCGGAGAGCAGGGTGTAACCCTTCATCTTGTTGATGTCGTGCCTGTCCTCATCACGCTTCCTTCTCCTGGAAAGTGGGGCAGGGAGGAGAGCACCTGAGTCAGCCCCACAGCAGAGCCCTGCTCCCCCTATTTCAAGTGCGGTTATTCAATTTTATTTGAGAAATAAAGGAGAGAAATAACTATTTTTTTAATTTTTCACTTCAAATTTAGTTTCTCAATGCAATCAAGAAACCTGCCTGGGTCAACCCTGCCGCAGAGCCCTGCTCCTGCTATTTTGAGTGTGGCTTTTATTTGAGAAATAAAGGACAGAAATAATGATTTGTTAATTTTTCACTTCAATTTTAGTTTCTCGACACAGAGCAAGTAACTCCAAATGAAGCAAATAATGCCCCTGTATCTTCCAAGTTGGCTTTTTTTTACTGTGTTCACGCCACCAAAACATTTCCTACCACAAAATATTCCCAACGCCACTGAATTCTACCCCGTCGATACCACTAAAACAAATCAAGGCTGCATTATTCAAAGACAGGAATGGAAAACACATCACCAGAGTGGTTTTCATACAAATGCAGTTCTCAGGCAGGACCCTGAGCTCGCACTCACTTTGCTCGTCTCTCCTCCTGCATCTGGGGTTTGGTTCTCTGGGCCTTGTCCCCCATGCGGGTCCCCTCCAGTTTGCCCACCAAGGAGAGGACTTCCCCTGTCGGCTCATCCCGCCGAGTCCGGTCAATCAGTGAACGGTCGGCTTGAAGGACGAGGTTGGAGTTCTATGAAGGGAAAAAAAAAAATAAAAGAAGAAGGGTTGATGGGGGCCAGGGAGGAGCTGATGTGGGTCCTGCTGAGGGCCATGGGGAGCTGATCAGGGCCATGGGTCCTGTCATGGGGGGGTTGATCGGAGCCATGGATCCCACCGTGAGGGGTTCACTGGGGCTCTGGGGGGCTCGTTGGGGTTGTGGGTCCTGCTGTGGGGGGCTGATCGGGGCTGTCGGTGCCGCCATAGGGGGCTCATTGGGGTTCTGGGTCCTACTGGGGGGGGCTGATCAGGGCTGTGGGTGCCGCCATGGGGGGCTCATTAGGGTTGTGGATCCTGCTGTGGGGGGCTGATCGGGGCTGTCGGTGCCGCCATAGGGGGCTCATTGGGGTTCTGGGTCCTACTGGGGGGGGCTGATCAGGGCTGTGGGTGCCGCCATGGGGGGCTCATTAGGGTTGTGGATCCTGCTGTGGGGGGCTGATCGGGGCTGTCGGTGCCGCCATAGGGGGCTCATTGGGGTTCTGGGTCCTACTGGGGGGGGCTGATCAGGGCTGTGGGTGCCGCCATGGGGGGCTCATTAGGGTTGTGGATCCTGCTGTGGGGGGCTGATCGGGGCTGTCGGTGCCGCCATAGGGGGCTCATTGGGGTTCTGGGTCCTACTGGGGGGGGCTGATCAGGGCTGTGGGTGCCGCCATGGGGGGCTCATTAGGGTTGTGGATCCTGCTGTGGGGGGCTGATCGGGGCTGTCGGTGCCGCCATAGGGGGCTCATTGGGGTTCTGGGTCCTACTGGGGGGGGCTGATCAGGGCTGTGGGTGCCGCCATGGGGGGCTCATTAGGGTTGTGGATCCTGCTGTGGGGGGCTGATCGGGGCTGTCGGTGCCGCCATAGGGGGCTCATTGGGGTTCTGGGTCCTACTGGGGGGGGCTGATCAGGGCTGTGGGTGCCGCCATGGGGGGCTCATTAGGGTTGTGGATCCTGCTGTGGGGGGCTGATCGGGGCTGTCGGTGCCGCCATAGGGGGCTCATTGGGGTTCTGGGTCCTACTGGGGGGGGCTGATCAGGGCTGTGGGTGCCGCCATGGGGGGCTCATTAGGGTTGTGGATCCTGCTGTGGGGGGCTGATCGGGGCTGTCGGTGCCGCCATAGGGGGCTCATTGGGGTTCTGGGTCCTACTGGGGGGGGCTGATCAGGGCTGTGGGTGCCGCCATGGGGGGCTCATTAGGGTTGTGGATCCTGCTGTGGGGGGCTGATCGGGGCTGTCGGTGCCGCCATAGGGGGCTCATTGGGGTTCTGGGTCCTACTGGGGGGGGCTGATCAGGGCTGTGGGTGCCGCCATGGGGGGCTCATTAGGGTTGTGGATCCTGCTGTGGGGGGCTGATCAGGGCCGTGGGTGCTGCCGTGGGCGGATGGCAACCCCATCCAGAGCCCTGGCAAACCCTGCAGGGCTCCTCACCACCACAGGCACCCGGTTCCTTTTAACCCCACACGCTCCGCCTTGCTCCCGGCACAACTCATTTGCATTTTCATTAACCAGGGGACGGTTATTTACCCCCCACCCCACCTCAAGCGCGGGTTTAGACTTTTAAGCTGGGACTGAGCCACTCGGGGCTCGTTTCAGCTCCTCCCCCGGGAGCTCCGTTACCGCTCGGTGCCCGGCAAGTCCCGGTTTAAGGGGGAAAAGGCCCGCAAAAAACCCTAAAAGATGGGTTTGGCCCTCGGGCACCGCCCCGGCCCCGGCCAAGGGCCGTTACACCGGGCTCTGCTCACGCAGGCCGCTTCCGCGGGGGGAACCGCGGCCGCCC
>NW_009259119.1:8234-11049 GCF_000687185.1 Egretta garzetta | reverse complement strand
GCCAGCGGGGGGCAAGGTGAGCGCAGCCCTGCCCTGGGGATGCGTGTGAGGGGAGCCACGACCCTCCTGTTGGCCCCATGGTGCCCCAAGGGGGATCCCAGTCACCCCCGTGTTGTCCCCACAGCCCTCCCTGTGCCCCAAGAAACCCCCTGGTCATCCCTGTGTTGTCCCCACAGCCCTTCATGTGCCCCAGGGAGGACCCTGCTCACCTCCACATTGTCCTCACAGTCTTCCCCCCATGCCCTAAGGGGGACCCTGGTCACCCCTGCTTGTCCCCATGGACCTCCCTGTGCCCTAAGTGGGACTCTGATCACCCCTGCTTGTCCTCTTGGCCCTCACTGTGCCCCAAGGAACACCCTGGTCATCCCTGTGTTGTCCCCACAGCCCTTCATGTGCCCCAGGAGGGATCCTTGTCACCTCCACATTGTCCCCACAGTCCTCCCCATGCCTTAAGGGGGACACTGATCACCCCTGCTTGTCCCCATGGCCTTCCCTGTGCCCCAAGGGAGATCCTGGTCACCCCCATGTTGTCCCCATGGCCCTCCCTGTGCCCCAAGGGAGAACCCCAGTCACCTCCATGTTGTCCCTATGGCCCTCCCTGTGCCCCAAGGAACCCCCTGGTCATCCCTGTGTTGTCCCCACAGCCCTTCATGTGCCCCAGGGAGGACCCTGCTCACCTCCACATTGTCCTCACAGTCTTCCCCCCATGCCCTAAGGGGGACCCTGGTCACCCCTGCTTGTCCCCATGGACCTCCCTGTGCCCTAAGTGGGACTCTGATCACCCCTGCTTGTCCTCTTGGCCCTCACTGTGCCCCAAGGAACACCCTGGTCATCCCTGTGTTGTCCCCACAGCCCTTCATGTGCCCCAGGGAGGACCCTGCTCACCTCCACATTGTCCTCACAGTCTTCCCCCCATGCCCTAAGGGGGACCCTGGTCACCCCTGCTTGTCCCCATGGACCTCCCTGTGCCCTAAGTGGGACTCTGATCACCCCTGCTTGTCCTCTTGGCCCTCACTGTGCCCCAAGGAACACCCTGGTCATCCCTGTGTTGTCCCCACAGCCCTTCATGTGCCCCAGGGAGGACCCTGCTCACCTCCACATTGTCCTCACAGTCTTCCCCCCATGCCCTAAGGGGGACCCTGGTCACCCCTGCTTGTCCCCATGGACCTCCCTGTGCCCTAAGTGGGACTCTGATCACCCCTGCTTGTCCTCTTGGCCCTCACTGTGCCCCAAGGAACACCCTGGTCATCCCTGTGTTGTCCCCATGGCCCTCCCCATGTCCCAGTGGGCCCCTTGGTCACCCCTGCATTGTCCCCACAGTCCCCTGGCACCCCAAGGAAGGCCCCGGTCACCCCAACTTTGTCCCCATAGCCCTTCCTGTGCCCCAAGGGGGTCTGTGGTGACCCCGTGCTGTCCCCACAGCCCCCCGGCGCCCCAAGGAGTCCCCTGGCACCAGGAAACGAGTGAGTAGAGGGCGTCAGCCTCCTGGCCCTGCTCAGCCCCGTGCCAACCAGCAAGATGCGCCCAGCCAGGGCTCCCCACCATGCCAGGCGGCACTGGACAGTTCCAGGCACGTCCCGGTGCTGCCAGAGGTGGCTGCGGCACCCCTGGGAGGTGAGGCCAACTGTGAGCAGTACACAGCAGCCGAGACAGTGCCAGAGGAGGCAGGCAGGAGCTTTGGGGGGCACCCACCGGGCACGGCAAGCGTGCAGGTGTCCCTCACAGACAGTGACGACGATGACCTGATCTCACTGAGGGACATGTTGGTGGCTGTGGACGAGCCCCCAAGCCCTGGGGACCACCGGCAGGTAGGTCCCTGCCTGAGGGTGGGTGCCTGGGCATCCGGGGTCCCTGGGGACATCCTGGCACCCACTGTGTGCTGTGGTACCCACCGAAATGTCACCATTCCCTTGCTCTGTTGCCCAGGTTGCATGCTCACGGCCAGATCCACTTGCCAACAGCCTGGATTCACTGGTCCAGGAGAAGAGGTAAGCCTGGCACCCCCTGGGCATGGGAGGGGGCAAGGGGACTGCACTGGACACCTTGGGGTGTCCTCGCCCTGCCCTGACACCCCCTGCCAGGGAACAGAGCCAGGCAGCCACGCTACAGGCTGGCCTGGCGCAGGTGAACGTGGACGCTGCCAGTCCCTGCAATTCTTCGGACGAGGATGCCCCGCTGTCCGAGGAGCAGAGGTACCCCTGCCGGGCGGGGGGCTGAGGGGGTCTGCATGGTGCCCGCTCCCCGCCTGACGCCACCCTCCCGCCCGCAGCGATCTCCTGGCCCGCTTCACCATGCAATCCAAATCCATCCCCACCATCCACCCCGGGGAACCCATCTTCTGCGCCCGCCCGGCACCGCTGCCCACCCTGGACACCCACGGGCTGGAGCCTCAAAGCACCTTGGAGGGGTTCTTCTTCTGGTGAGTGCCGGGCACGGGGCGCATGGGACATATTGGGGTGACCGGGGGGGGCAGGGGCAGAGCCTCCTTCACCCCCCTATCTCTGCCCCAGCAACTCGCCTGCCTGCCAGGCAGCTTTCGTCCGCGACGGGGGCCTCAGCCTGCTCTACCGCTGCGTGCCCACCTGCCCGCTGCCCGTCCTGCGCTGGCTCTTCCAGGTAAGCCCCCGGCGCAGGAGGGTGCCCCCTTCTCTGGCGGTGCCACCCCGGTCACCCCCTTTTTGTTTTGGCAGCTGATGACCCTCTGCCCAGACATGACCAACGCTTCCCGGGCACTCTGGGAGATCTGGCTGAGCACCAGCGGTGAGCGCAAGGGCGGGCGCGGGGCTGCCTCGCTGGGGTGCCCCCCAAACCCCGC
>NW_009259119.1:5746-7410 GCF_000687185.1 Egretta garzetta | reverse complement strand
CCTCCCTCTCTCCCCAGCTGCCTGCCCTCTGCCTGTCCCTCTGCCAGCTTTCGCGGCACCACCACAACCTGGTTGCCCTCCTGAAGCTGCTGCCAGACCTCACGAGCAGGGACAGGTACGTCCCGGCTGGGCGGGGTGCCGGGCAGAGCTGGCGGCGTGGTGACACCCGTGCCACCCGCCCATCGGCGATGGGGAGCCCGGCAGGAGCTGGCACTGCCCCGTGGCGCCGTGCCAGGGCTGGGCAGGATGGGATGAGTCTGCCTCTAATTCCTTTATTTCAGCCGGTTGCGCAGGCACAAAGCGGGAGGGATCCGGCTGCCGGCACCGCTGCCCCTCGCCACAGGGATCCGGAGGGCGCCGGGGCCACGCCAGTGCTGCGTGGACGCCCCAGCTCGGCGCCGGGGGATGGCGGTGATGGGCACGGAAGGGCGCCTGGGCACGCACCGGACCCTCCCTCACGTTCTTCCCCCTCTTTCCAGGGAGCTTCGCCGGCACCTGAGCCTCCACGCCATGGCCTGGCTGCTGAGGCAGCCACCGGGCACCCTGCCACCCGCCGGGGCGCACGTGGAGGTGGGTGCAGCGAGGTGGGGTCTGGCACCCACCGCGGGCTCTGGCACGGGGTGCGGGCCCCCTGACACCCGCTCTCCCCGCAGCTACAGGCGCTGGGCCGACTCCTGGTGCTGGCGCAGCCCGACGCCCTGCGACGCCTGGTGCTCGCCGAGGACCCAGAGGAGGCTGACTGGGAGGTGGGTGCTGCCCTCGCCGGGAAATGGGTGCCCCCACGCACCCCACGCCCCTTTCGCTGAGCCCCTGTGCCCTCGCCCGCAGGCTTGCTACCTGAGCTACAGCCTCCTCCTCCTCGCCAGCAACGTGGTGGGCACCGAGCAGCCGCCGGCCGAGCAGCGGGTGAGCACCGGGCCCTGGGGGGTCCCTGAGGGGTGCAGAAGGGGTGTCCAGATCTCTCTGACCGCCCCCCCCCGTCCCCACAGGGTCACCTGGAGCAGCTCTGTGCCCAGCTGGACTGGCATTTTGCGAGGGGGCTGCGTGAGGGCCCCAGGCTCCTCTTCTGCGGTGGCCAAGGGCACCCCAAAAGGGTGCTGGGGTTCCTGACCCCGCTAGGCTGAGCCCAGGCTGGCGCGAGCTGGGCTGGGCTGAGCCAAGCCAAATTGGGCTGGGTTGAATGGGGTTGGGCCAGGGCTGCATTGAGCTGAGCCTGGCTAAGCTGCGCTGAATTGGGCTGGGGCAAGTTGGGCTGTGCTGAGCTGAACTGGGCTGAACCAAGCCTGGTTGAGCCAAGCTGGGTTGGGGTGAACTGGGCTGAGCTGGGCTGAGCCAAGCCTGGTTGAGGTGGGCTGAGCCGAACTGGGCTGAGCCAAGCCTGGTTGAGCCAAAGCTGGATTGAGGTGAACTGGGTTCAGATGGGCTGACCCGAACGGGGCTGAGCTGGGCTCAGCCAAACTGGATTGAGATGGGCTGAGCCAAACTGGGCTGAGCCAAGCCTGGTTGAGCCAAAGCTGGGTTGAGCCAAACTGGGTTGAGATGGGCTGAGCCAAGCCTGGTTGAGCCGAGCTGGGTTGAGGCGAACTGGGCTGAGCTGGGCTGAGCCAAGCCTGGTTAAGCTGAGCCGAAGCAGGCTGACCTGAGCCTGCTTGAGCCAAGCTGGG
>NW_009259119.1:3805-4746 GCF_000687185.1 Egretta garzetta | reverse complement strand
GTGCCCGTGGCACCCGGACTGTGCCCGTGGCACCCTGGCCATGACCGTGGCACCCAGACTGTGCCCACAGCACCCTCACCATGACTGTGGCACCTTGGCCATGGCCATGGCACCCAGCTGTGCCCGGGGACCCCGATGGTGCCTGTCCGTGCCCATGGCACCCTCGCCATGACCGTGGCACCCTGACCATGCCCGTGGCACCCAGATTGTGCCTCTGGCACCCTGGCCATGACCATGGCACCCTGGCTGTGCCCATGGCACCCTGGCCATGACCGTGGCACCCAGACTGTGCCCATGGCACCCTGGCCATGACTGTGGCACCCGGCTGTGCCTGGGGACCCCGATGGTACCTGTCCTTGCCTTGGGCACCCAGCTGTGCCCATGGCACCCTGACCATGCCCATGGCACCCAGACTGTGCCCGTGGCACCTGGACTGTGCCCACAGCACCCTCACCATGACTGTGGCACCTTGGCCATGGCCATGGCACCCAGCTGTGCCCGGGGACCCCGATGGTGCCTGTCCGTGCCCATGGCACCCTCGCCATGACCGTGGCACCCTGACCATGCCCATGGCACCCAGACTGTGCCCACGCCTGACCATGCCCATGGCACCCAGACTGTGCCCATGGCACCCTCGCCATGACCGTGGCATCTTGGCCATGCCTGTAGCACCCTGGCCACGACCGTGGCATCCTGACTGTGCTCGTGGCACCTTGGCCATGCTTGTGGCACCCTGACTGTGCCCATGGCACCCTGGCCATGACCATGGCACCCAGTCGTGCCTGGGGACCCCAATGGTGCCTGTCCCTGCCTTGGGCACCCAGCTGTGCCCATGGCACCCTCGCTATGACCGTGGCACCCGGACTGTGCCCATGGCACCCTGGCCATGCCTGTGGCACCCTGGCCATGACTGTGGCACCTGGCCGTGCCTGGGGACCCCG
>NW_009259119.1:1891-2775 GCF_000687185.1 Egretta garzetta | reverse complement strand
GCTGTGTGCCCCCCCCTCCCCCCGTGGGTCCCCAGGGAGAGGGGAGCGGGTTGGGGAAACTGAGGCACAGCGGGGTGGGCCCATCCATCCCCTCCCTTGTCGACACCAGGGTGACGCCCTGGTGGCCGGAGCTGTGTTGTCCCTGTCCCCCCCCCCAGCTTGTCAGCACTGCGGGGCCTCCCCCCCACCTCAGTGGCCCCAAACCTGGGGGTCAGCGGGAGCAGAGGGGGGACACGGGGGGACGCTGCCCTGTGTCCCTTTGCCGTGTCCCCTGTCCCCGTGCCGTGTCCCCATGCCCTGTGCCATGCTCCCTGTCCCCGTCCCTCTGCCGTGCCAGCACCCTGAGATGCCACCCTTCTCCCGTGCCAGCACCCTCTGTCCCCCTGTCCCTTGCCAGCACCCTGTGTCCCCCATCTGTGCCGTGTGCTGTGTCCCTGTCCCTGTGCCATGCCAGCACGGGCGTCCCTGTCCCTTTGCCATGCCTGCTGTCACCACCCCTTGCCCCACTCCCCTGTCCCTGTGTGGTGGCCATGCTCCGTGTCCTCTATCCCTGCACTGTGCCACCATCCCCATGCCATGTCCCCTGTCCCTGTGCCACCCACACCCCAGACCCCTGTCCCTTTGCTGTGCCAGCACCCTGTGTCCCTGTGCTGTCCCCATGCTATGTCCCCTGTCCCTGTGCCATGCCCATGCCCCAGACCCCTGTCCCTTTGCTGTGCCAGTGTCCCTATGCTCCAGACCCCTGTCCCTTTGCTGTGCCAGCGTCCCCATGCCGTGTCCCCTGTCCCTGTGCCACCCCCACGCCCCAGACCCCCGTCCCTTTGCCGTGCCAGCGCCCTGCATCCCTGTGCCATCCCCGTGCCCTCCCCGTGCCGTCCCCATGC
>NW_009259119.1:0-755 GCF_000687185.1 Egretta garzetta | reverse complement strand
CCCCTTCCAGCCCAAGTGCACCTACATCGTGAGGGCCACCCCCGGGGGGCCCCCCAAAACCTGCCAGCCCCCGCTTCCCCCCTGCCCCTGCGGATGAGGGCCAGGGCAGCCCCCCCTCGGCCTGAGGAGCGTCATTCAGGGGTTTCCCTGTCCCTAGAGGTGACATTTGGGGGTGTGCCTGTCCCTAGAGGGGGCATTCGGGGGTGTGCCTGTCCCTAGGGGGGGCATTCGGGGGTGTCCCTGTCCCTAGGAGGGGCATTTTGGGGTGTCCCTGTCCCTAGGGGGGGCGTTCCAGGCTGGCCTTGTTCCCATGTGGATGGGCCCGGGGGGCCTCGGCACACTGTTAGGGGTGTCCCTGTTGCCCAGTGGGGTCATCTAGGGCAGTGTCCCTATCCCCAGGAGGGTCACCCAGGGGTGTCCCTGTCCCAGAAGGGTCACGTGGGGACTGTCCCTGTGCCCAGGAGGGTAGTCCAGGGGTGTCCTTGTCCCCAGGAGCATCATCTGGGGGTGTCCCTGTGCTTGGGAGGGTGGTCCAGGGGTGTCCTTGTCCCCAGGAGCATCATCCAGGGGTGTCCGGGTGCCTGGGACCCCCACCCACTCCTGTGCCCTGCAGGAACTCTCCGGCTTCACCCTGGACCAAGTGGCTTTTGAGGACGGCAAGGGGAAGTGTCCGTATGACCCCACCAAGGGACACACCGGCCTCATCGTGGGTAGGTGGCACCGCCAGGCACCCGCTGGGGTCGGGGGGGGGGGGG
>NW_009259118.1:2109-2961 GCF_000687185.1 Egretta garzetta | reverse complement strand
CCAGCACATGGTGTCCCCAGTGTCCCTGGTGTCCGTGTGTCCCCAATGTCCCTGGTGTCCCCATGTCCCTGACATCAGGTGTCCCTGATGTCCCTGTTGTGTCCCCATTGTCCCCATGTCCCTGATGTCCAGGTGTCCCCAGTGTCCCTGGTGTTCCCACGTCCCCAACCTCCAGGTGGCCCCAATGTCCAGGTGTCCCCGTTGTCCCCATGTCCCCAGTGTCCCTGTTGTCCCCACATCCCTGTTGTCCCCATGTCCCCAATGTCCGGGTTTGCCCAGTGTCCCTGGTGTCCCTGGTGTCCCCAGTGTCCCCCACATCCCTGGTGTCCCCATGTCCCTGGTGTCCCCACATCCCCGACCTCCAGGTGTCCCCAGTGTCCCCATGTCCCTGATGTCCAGGTGTCCCCAGTGTCCCTGGTGTTCCCACGTCCCCAACCTCCAGGTGGCCCCAATGTCCAGGTGTCCCCGTTGTCCCCATGTCCCTGTTGTCCTGGTGTCCCCATGTCCCCAATGTCCCTGTTGTCCCCACATCCCTGTTGTCCCCATGTCCCCAATGTCCGGGTTTGCCCAATGTCCCTGGTGTCCCCAGTGTCCCCCACATCCCTGGTGTCCCCATGTCCCTGATGTCCCCAGTGTTCCTGGTGTCCCCAGTGTCCCCATGTCCCTGATGTCCACGTGTCCCTGGTGTCCCCATGTCCCTGCCATCCAGGTGTCCCTGTTGTCCTGGTGTCACGGGTGTCCCCAGCACATGGTGTCCCCAGTGTCCCTGGTGTCTGTGTGTCCCCATGTCCCTGGTGTCCCCATGTCCCCGATGGCCGGGTGTCCCCAGTGTCCCCGTTGTCCCCATGCCCC
>NW_009259118.1:0-221 GCF_000687185.1 Egretta garzetta | reverse complement strand
CACCCCCCACCCCAGGCTGTTGTACAAGGCCATCGACGCCAACGCCGAGGACCAAGGACCCATCTACAACTACCGGGTGGAGATCTCCATCTTCTTCATCATCTACATCATCGTCATCGCTTTCTTCATGATGAACATCTTCGTCGGCTTCGTCATCATCACCTTCCGGGCGCAGGGGGAGAGCGAGTACCGCAACTGCGAGCTGGACAAGAACCAGGTGC
>NW_009259117.1:1805487-1805889 GCF_000687185.1 Egretta garzetta | reverse complement strand
CCCTTGCGATTCTGTGATTCTGTGATCCTGTGAAACACCTGCATCCTATACAAATGGTAAAATAGAAACAGCAAGGTGAGGAAGGGGTTAAGAACACACCCAAACAGATCATACATGTACATAGTGGACACTTTTTAGAGTTAGACATTAAGAATGAAAATAACGCCTACAAACGCCCAGAAATGGCTGGCTAGCAGGTACATCCCTGCAACCGGCAGTTACCACGCTCTGGGACACAGCTCAGGCACCAGCGCTGCCCCGTGCAAAGGGGAATGGGATTTATTAGAAGTTGCCAGGGGGTAGGCGCCATGTTTATGGTTGCCTGTAGTAACCTGGGGGATGCGTTTCCCAGCTTGCCAGAGGCACAGCCGGCAGGGCCGGGGGGGGGCTCGGTGCCGGCCC
>NW_009259117.1:1797482-1805283 GCF_000687185.1 Egretta garzetta | reverse complement strand
TGAGGTCCGCACCCGCCACCCAGCTCTGCCGCTGCCGTTCAGGCCCCAGCGCCACCCGTGAGCGAGGCCGCAGAACGGGGCAGCTGTGTCTAACGGGGAGGAAGAGCTTTTGGCGAGGAGCTGACAGTCGGTACATCCTGGCAGGTCAGCACATCCCCATGCCGGCAAAGGCGGGTCTTTCTATTGCGTACTATATAGAAAAGAGCCAATAAGGGGGCTGGCACTTAAGCAGGCAAAAAGAAATGAAGAGATGAAAAGGTAGGCAGTGTCAGAAATATGCATTCATAAATTTTTACTGCTAAGGTGGTGAAACACTGGAAGGGGTTGCCCAGAGAGGTGGTGGAGGCCCCATCCCTGGAAGCATTCAAGGCCAGGTTGGACAGGGCTCTGAGCAACCTGATCTAGTTAGCGGTGTCCCTGCTCCTGCAGGGGGGGGTTGGACTAGATGACCTCTAGGGGTCCCTTCCAACCCAAAACATTCTATGATTCTATGATTCATATGCCTACGTTTAAGGGCAAGTCTGTAACAGTATTTCCTTACAAGAGCAGAGAAAGTGATGCCTGATCAAACCTGAATCAAAGACAAGGTGATGAGTCTTCAGTTCGCGAGGCAGGAGAGAGGAGCTGGTGGAAGAAGATGCATGCACTGGAGCTTTGGCACCCGTGGTGACTGTAGGGGTTGAACAGTGCCAAGAGAATCAATGAGGTGCTTGATCAGTTAAGAGAAACTTGAAGCTGAAAACAGTGGAGGTTTGTACAGTGGCTTTGATACTGAAACAAAATATGAACAAATGAGCCCTTATTTATCAGGGGACCAGATCGTATATGACTTACCAACAAAACAAGTTAAATCAACTCCTCTTTATTGTGGTCGGCACAGTTTGATTTATCAATGTCGAGGTTAACAGAGTCAGTGAGAGCAGAAGCAAAATCTGCAGCATATAACAAGGCAGCAAAATCAATTGTACAACGAGCTGGAACTGGAGAGAGTTGCTGACCCTACCCTGGTAACCGTGAATGCACCAAGAACGTCACAGCTGGACTGTGCAAGAGTCAATGACCAGCTGAGCCAACAAAGGACTGATATGAAGGAAAGGTCTTTCAAGGTGGTTAGATTACACTCCTTGGCAGAGGGGTGCTATTGGGTTTTGCGGGCAGCCTGCTGCAGCTGACTGGTTTGGTTGTGCTGCAGAGCAATGTGAGCAGGGCCCCAAGGGCAATGAGGGCTGTGCCATCAGCAGATTGCCTGGGGGGCACAGGGATAGCAGAAGACAACACCTGATCACAGAATCACAGAATCATAGAATGGCAAGGGTTGGAAGGGACCTCAGGAGATCATCTAGTCCAACCCTCCTGCTAAAGCAGGTTCACCTAGAGCAGATTGCACAGGACATCGTCCAGGCGAGCTTTGAATATCTCCAAAGAAGGTGACTGCACAACCCCCCGGGCAGCCTGTTCCAGTGCTCTGTCACCCTCAAAGTAAAGAAGTTCTTCCTCAAATTCAACTGAAACCTCCTATGCTTCAGCTTGTGCCCATTGCCCCTTGTCCTGTTGCTGGGCTCCACTGAGAAGAGTCCGGCTCCATCCTTGTGACATCCACCCTCAGGATATTTGTAAGTATTTATGAGATCCCCTCTCAGTCTTCTCTTCTTCAGGCTGAACAAGCCCAAATCCCTCAGCCTTTCCTCATAGGGGAGATGCTCCTGTCCCCTCATCATCTTTGTAACTGACTTGGGTCTCCCAGCAGTATAGCTGTCTCCAGGCTTCTTGGTAATGCAGATATGCCTGAAAAAATGTGAAGCACAACAGTCCTACACAGGAGACAACTGAGAAAACTGAGGCTTGCCCAGTGCATGTACTATTCAACCACTCTTGTTCTCTTTCTCATAGATGGTCAGAGCCATCAAAGAAAATGAAGGGCTTCCACACACAGTAGTCTCGCTTGATAATGTCAGTTCATCCTCTCACGTGCAACTTTTCTGGCATGGCAGTGGAAAGAAGCTGACCGCCATTGGTGACTCCAGCCACCGTCTCGGTGTCCTCCCAGAACAGTTCATCCTACTCCAAGAATACACTGACCTACAGATCATCTCGGGCTGGAGGTCATCTCTCTTAGCTGTAGCCTCCAAGTCTGCTCTTCAACTCTGGTCTCTTTCCAAGGACCCTTCTCATAAAAGCTTATCACTCTGGGAAATCTCTTTGCTCATCTCTGAAGGCATTCAGGAGGACTCCTCTGTGCCTGATTACAGGATACCGAAAAGGAAATGAGACCATGGCCCACACTGGATACAAAGAAACTCAGCTGAGTTGGGTTGTCAAAGTCAAGTCCAGGAGAGCACGGCCATGCACCACGCTGGACCCTACAAGCTGCTTGATTTGCCTGTCTAGCATGAACAAGGCTCAGTGTCACAGCAGCTGGCTGGACAGCAAGGACGAAGGTTGCCGACTGGCCCTGCCTGGCCTGTGGCACCCTGGTCCCTGGAGAACACGTTGGTGGGACGGGGGGCCTGCGGCTACCCTCACCATAACTGGGCACACTCAGTGGAGACACTGGGAGAGCCAGAGGTGGGCACATGGGCTGGGAGGCCCCACAGGGAGAGCACCAGGGTCTGCGGGGGGTTCACCTGGGGACAGAGGGAGACAGTTTTCCCATGTATCCATGGAGGAGGAGACTATGTAGAGCTGCCTGGATTTGTTTACAAATCTCTTTTATCACACCTTTGCCAGAAGATGAAAATCTCTTTATCTGAAAGTCCATAGTTCAAATTTATGTTATAATCTAGATACAAAGCTCTTTCCGCGTGCCAGCAGTGTGCATTTTAAGGAAGGAGTGCAGGCAGTTGCATTTTTGAGTCAGGTTCCTGTCACAGCCACTGGGATTGGGGTGCAGGTTTTGTACCAACCAAGTTTTGCGTATCTTACCAGGCACTTCTGTTTTTCCAGAAAGAATCATTGGGAGCTTGGGGGCGCACCTTTATCATCAACTGGTATCAGTTCTCACTATTTCAGCTGTTAACAAGTTCAAGCGGTTTTTATAATTTCTTTTCAACAGTGGCCCATCTGCAGAGAACAGACATCATGGCACGTCCATATGGGCAAGTGGCTGAAAGAGAGCATTTTTTAATAGCAAGTAGCAGGAAATCTCCAGCTTAGCCAGCCAGACCACTCTGTCTTCTCCAAGAAGTTCTTGGATTTTATTTGATGAGTTTTCCAATGCTGACAATGATAAGAATCTGCTACTTTTTGCCAGGCTCTAGCCAGATCATGGCTTTTGATTAGTGTATTTTTGAAGTAGACCTCCCTAAGATCAGCTTTCCAGACCAAAAAATCAGGCCTCTTCTGAAGTATTTCTGCTAGACACCTGTTTTATCCCATGTTCAGATTGGGTATATGACCGGGTGTCCATGTGGCTGCTCTCCCATTCTGCATGCTCCACCAAGAGAAACAAGACCTCATCAGCCAGCACTCACTAGCTCCAGTGCGACTGTTTTTGGTTCCCAAAGGGTCCTAGCCTGTCATCACAAGGTCCTTTGGAATTGTTGTCCTGAGATAGAAGCTACTTAATTTAAGCACTTTAGGTCATTGCATCTCTTTCTGTTCCCTTGGAGCAGTGTCTGAATGACCTGACCAATGCACTCTCTTCCATAAGATAACAGATCGACAGCACAGATCACCCCAGTTCTGTTCCAAAGGTAAGGAACTACTGCCAGATTTATGAAAGGAAATCTTGAGATAGCGTACACCATGTGCTCTTGCTGCTGGTATTTTCCATGTCCTTGGAGAGTTTAGTGGAACGCAGCATCCACCTGGCACTGCAGGATAGATATCACGTTTATGGGCTAATCCTTTTTTGAAATCTTTTCCTTCTGCCTGGCAATACATGGAAATGTAAGACTGTTTTTGAGTGATTATTTACAGAACGGTGAGATTGCTTTCCCAAGTACCATTGCTTTCAAGCCACTGTATCACCTTGGTATTAAACTAATGTGAGTATTAACCTCTGGGACACCTGTACTCTCCATTAAGCAGCAATGCTGCAATAGTGGGGTTTAGCGTGCCAATCATTTACCAAAATTAATTAAGTTCTGCCAAGTATTTTTAACTTTCCAGATATTTTTAAGGAAAGGAAAGAAAGTTTGGGTAATAGGAACCTGAGCATCAAAGGCAACATCTCCTAGGAGTGTTTTTCTAAATGGTGCCAGATTCTGGTAAATATAGTAATAGTCTTTTTGAATGTAAATATGTCTGTCAGTTTTAGCATTAGGTTGTGAAGTTCACATTAAATCATTAAACTTTAGATTATTAGATTATAAAGGCAGCATAAAAAATGCCATACTTCTAAGAGGGTATGATATATAAATAATAATTGTCCTAATCCAACTCACAGTGGTTTGATTTCTCCATAGAAACTAGGATCTCAGAGAGATAGGCTCTTAAAGAGATCAACTAAGTTGTGTTTTGGCTGTTCTTTTAGGTGGAAGTCAACAGCTTAAAATGCTTCAGCTGTAAAATCCTTCTTCTTTACCATGACCTAGGCAAGCCCTGTAAGAACAATAATGCACTTACCAGTACGTGTGCTGGGGCAGAACTTTTTTAAAATTGGAATTCTATGCCTAAAAATCTTCTTCCTGTATTTTGATATGGGTTTGTCCATTATTGGCTAATGCATGACATACCAAGTACTTTGGTTATTTGTTTTCATGGCTGGCAGGATGCTAGTGCAGTATGTATTATTGAAAGTATGTAGAATTGGTTTGCCCTATTCATTTATCCATTTAACTCCTTGCTTTGCTCTATTGTCTGTCTCGTTCACTATTAGTACTTGCCCCATCCATACAGAAAGAGAGCTCGAATGTCTACCAGCAACCACATTATGAGTATTTGGGGAGGATTGCCCTTTAGAGATGTGCTTACAGTGTGCCCACCTGCCATTCACAGCGCGAAAGGTTCCACTTCAAATCGTTTTGGTAGAAGAGGGGCCTGGAGTCACTCAACACCAATGTATTTCTCTGCTGAGTCACACAAGCCTGCCTCACGAGCACGGCAGCATTGGTGCTCTGCCAGTATGATGCTTTGCCAAAATCATGTTTCGCACAGTACAAGTGGCCATTCGTCAAGTGCAATTGATGATATCCTGACAATTTAGTAAGGTTTATTTGATTATAAAGGGAGTTTTTACTTTGCGTGCTGTAAGTGGAACAATTTCCTGTTTGCTATACAACACAACCAGTTTCCATGTCTCTTTTGCAATCTGTACCGTCATGTTACACCTAAGATAACACCTACATTATAATCATTGCTACATTCCAGTAGATTTTACAGGAGAATTTTAGTTGGCTATGTTATGTTACCTTATTTAACACAGGTCTGCCTTAGTACATTTTTCCTTGTAAATTGTATTGTTTCTTTTCTTAGGCAAGAAAAGGCTTCCTCTGTCATTTATTACCTGAGGAGACGGTAATGTGTCATGCTAAAAAAATTGCTAAAGGAAACAATTCATGCCGCTCTTCTGTGGGTTGTAGTTTGCTTCCCAGTGACCCCCTGGTGAGACACCCCCCTGCATGGCATATCTCACTGAAGTTAAGGTCAGAAGGAGCTATTAGATCATCACGTTTGGCCTGATGCATATCAAAGGCATTTAAATTTCACCCAGGAATGTCTTACTTGTTACATATTAAGTTTTCAGGTGATAAAACTACACCATTGTCTGGTGCTTAACAAGATTGATCCCTCAGTCTGCCCCCAGCAGAAATACTATTTCTTGCTCTCACCAGGACCAGCAAGGCTGGACGTCAAAGACCCCATGGCTGCATGCATACTGCAAAACAAAGCAGGGCCAGCTACATACTGCAAGATAAAGCAGGGTCAAAGTGGAACGGTTTATTCATGTCCACACCACGTAGTGCCTGGATTCATACCTCTCCTGAGTTTCTGGGCTCCTAAGACGAAATTTTGAGTTCAACATGTCTGAAATAATATAAGTGCATTGTTACAACCTGTCAGGGGCATAGTTTGATAACATGACATGACCTGAGTGTGTTGCATGCCTTCAGGAATCGCTTGAGAGTACAAAGTCTGCTCCGATAATGTCAGAGGACTGTGTAGGGTAGAGAAGCCAAACCTGGCACAGTGTTGTCCCTAATGCCTATTGTGAACGGTCCTTCTGTCTTCCAGACAGGGCCCAGTTATCATCTCATAGTGGGCTAACTGGGATAGATCAAAACCATGGCATGTACTGACAGTCACTAGAGTGCTTTAGGTTGCTGCCCCCTCCCTGTTATTTAGCAGCATACCCATAGCTTGTAACTGGCAAGCAGCAGCTCTGATTCAGGCAGAAGGTGATTCCAGCTCAGATTAAGAACCAGTACAGAAATAGGACCTAGAGTCCCAAACCTAGTAAGAAGATCTGGCACTTTTTTTCACCCTGGACTCACAAACCCATGAAGAAGTCGTGTGCCTTCCTAGTAAGCTTATATGCAAGCTTTTTACTGACTAAAGATGGTTTTCTTTGAACAGTAACTTTTTTGAATAAATGAAAAATGGATGGTGACAGAATAATTCTGTCTTTTCCCCTTAGAAGCACCAACACTGGATGAAGAACTAACCTACTTAAACATCACAGGAGATTCCTTGATTCGGTAACAAACTGCTAGACAAGGAACTGGCTGGAAGTGGAATCCCCTGGGATGCCAGAAAAAGATGATTTCAGTCAAGTTATACTGACATAAAAATTGAAGAAACACAGTAACTGATCAAGCAAAAACATACTGGCAATATTTTATTTGTTTCTGTTTCCTCATGTTCTTTTCACTGGAAGCAGTCCTGAAAGGCAAAGGAGTCCAGGAAGGCTGGACATTCTTCAGAAGGAAAGCTTAAAGGTGCAGGAGTAGGCGATCCCCATGTGCAGAAGGGCGAGCCAAGCAGGGAAGTAGACCAGCCTGGCTGAACAGAGAACTTTGGCTGGAGCTCAGGAAAAGAGAACTTATCGGCTTTGGAGGAAGGGGCTGGATCGATGGGCTACGGCCAGTTGTATGAGGTTCAACAAGGCCAGGTGCTGGGTCCTGCACTTGCGTCACAACCACCCCATGCAACACTACAGGCTTGGGGATGAGTGGCTGGAAAGCTTCCTGGCAGAGAGGGATCTGGGGGTACTGGTTGACAGCTGACTGAATATGAGCCAGCAGTGTGCCCAGGTGGCCAAGAAGGCCAACGGCATCCTAGCTTGTATCAGGAATAGTGTGGCCAGTAGGACTACTAACCATTGCCTGTACTCTGCACCGATGAGACCACACCTTGAATACTCTGTTGAGTTTTGGGCCCCTTATGACAGGAAAGACATTGAGGTGCTGGAGTGTGTCCAAAGAAGAGCAATGAAGCTGGTGAGGGGTCTGGAGCCCAAGTCTGATGAGGAGCGGCTGAGGGAGCTGGGGTTGTTTAGCCTGGAGAAAAGGAGGCTGAGGGGGGACCTTATCGCCCTCTATAACCACTTGAAAGGAGGTTGTAGTGAGGTGCGTGCTCCTCACTTCTCCCAAGTAACAAGTGCTAAGACGAGAGGAAATGGCCTCAAAATGTGCCAGGGGATGTTTAGATTGGATATTAGGAAAAATTTCTTCACTGAAAGGGTTGGGAACAGGCTGTCCAGGGAAGTGGTCGAGTCATCAACATTGCCCTGGCATGAGCCCTGAGGAGGTGGACATCACAGTCTCCAAGTGGTGAGCCCTCTGCACAGGGAACAAGCACCACAAGTGCGGAATGGGGCTCTGGATGTTCCGCCTGCTGCACCGGCGGGGGGCCTTGGGAC
>NW_009259117.1:1792769-1795669 GCF_000687185.1 Egretta garzetta | reverse complement strand
CGCCTCGTGGGCGGGTGCGAGCGGGGCTCGCCAGCATCCGTGTGGTGCTGGAGTGCACGTGCTCGAGGGAGCAGCCGCCGGGGGATGTTCTGTGCTTTCTCCACCACCGCGACGACAAGCTGCCGAGGCATCAGAGCTCGTACCTCCTACGCGCCCTCTGCACACGCTCCTACTTAGATGTGGAGAAAATCGCCTGCTGGGTCCAAGTGTTGGTGCGATCGGCCTGGCTGCTTTTGCCTCAGTCGCAGCACTGCCAGCTGACGGTGCTGCCCTCCTCCCAGTCCTGCAGGTTCCAGCTGACAAGCACCTCCAAGCTGGACGTCTGCACGGAGATGATTTTTGCAGTGCAGCAAGGCAGCGCGGGCGCCTACCTGAGCCTGCAGTAGGCAGAGGCCAGCTTTACCAGCAGCACACCGTGGCCGGAGAGCTGCGCGGCTGTCGAGACGCCGCTTTCCAGACTCACGGCGAGGCACACCCAGCAGGACAACGGCCACCTCTGCACCCCTCTGCTGGTGGTCACCGGCTTTTCCACCCATGCCTGTGAGCGACCCTGAGCTCTTGCTTTGCTCTCACGCTGGTGGGGCCTGGGCGACAATTTGCGACACTGGGACACAGAATCTGCTCACCCCAGAGACTGCCTGGGGAGTCTGTGCCACAGGCCAGAGCAAACTAGGCATGGAGATGGCACTGCTGAAGAGGAGCTCAGCATAAGCAGAGCTTGGGGAAATCTCCTCCTGTCCAGCCAAAGATGTCATTGCATCCTGTTGGAAAGAGTTGATCCCCTCTAGGACCCTTATGTGATGGAAAGATGATAATAAATTAGCTTGTTTTAATCAACCCTCTGTCTGTGAGTGTCGGCGCAACACTTGGTTGGGGAAGGTGGGCAGCTTAGCAGGTCAGACGCAGAAGCAGCGGGGCGTCATTTTGAGGTAAGGAGAGAGCACCAAACCAGCAGGCTTCCCCTGACCCCTTTTTCAGTGGACGCCGAAATAATAAGGGACCACTTGTATAAGCTGACTGTTCACAGGTTTACGGGGCCTGATGGGTTTCATTCCAGAGTACTGAAGGAGGAGCTATCAGGTGTTATGGCAGGATCTCTCTCGACCATCTACTAAAGGTCTTTGGGGTCTGAGGAGGTCCCTGCTGACTGGAATTTAGCCCAGTGTTGTTGTAGCAGGTCAGATGCAGAAGCAGTGGGGCGTCATTTTGAGGTAAGGAGGCAGCACCAAACCAGAAGGCTTCCCCTGACCCCTTTTCCCATTTTTTCCAGTTTTCTGCTCTGTTTCCATTTTAAGGGCAAGATGCCTCTGTGCATGTGTACCTGAAGGGAGGGAACGAGGGCAGAGAAGCCAGACCTTTCTCAGGAATGACCACTGACAGGACAAGAACCAAGGGGCACCAGTGAAAAAAACATGAAATTCCATCTGAACTCAAGAAAGCACATCCTGACTCTGAGCGTGCTCCAACACCCACACAGGCTGCCCAGGGAGAAAAAAAAGCCAATGCAGAGCAGCGGCTTGAGAGCTGGAGGCACAGCTAGGGCAGGCACGGGGGGAGGAATGTCCAGCAGCACCAGGCACCTCCCCTCCTGCACACCCTCCTCACCTGCTGGGCATGTGTTTTGAAAACAGAGAAGGACTTCTGGTTGATGCGATGGTTGGGTGATGGCGGGGGCACAGTGATCATGAAATGACAGAGGTTTTGATTCTGGGAGAAGTAAGGAGGGGGGTTAGCAGAACTGCCACCTTGGACTTTGGGAGGGCAGACTTTGGCCTGTTTAGGGGCCTGGCTGACAAAGTCCCTTGGGTGGCAGTCCTGAAAGGCAAAGGGCTCCAGGAAGGCTGGACATTCTTCAAGAAGGAAATCTTAAAGGCTCAGGAGCAGGACGTCCCCATGTTCCAAATGAGGAGCCCATGGGTAGAGGAATGGCCTGGCTGAACAGAGTGCCTTACTGGTTGTGGGGGGGGTGTGTGTGTGTGTGTGTACACAGGTTGACAGCCGACTGAATATGAGCCAGCAGTGTGCCCAGGTGGCCAAGAAGGCCAACGGCATCCTGGCTTGTATCAGGATGCGTGTGGCCTGCAGGAGTAGGGAAGTGATCATTCCCCGTACTCTGCACTGGTGAGACCACACTTTGAATGCTCTGTTCAGTTTTGGGCCCCTTATGACAGGAAAGACATTGAGGTGCTGGAGTGTGTCCAAAGAAGAGCAGTGAAGCTGGTGAGGGGTCTGGAGCCCAAGTCTGATGAGGAGCGGCTGAGGGAGCTGGGGTTGTTTAGCCTGGAGAAAAGGAGGCTGAGGGGGGACCTTATCGCCCTCTATAACCACTTGAAAGGAGGTTGTAGTGAGGTGCGTGCTCCTCACTTCTTCCAAGTAACAAGTGCTAAGACGAGAGGAAATGGCCTCAAAATGTGCCAGGGGATGTTTAGATTGGATATTAGGAAAAATTTCTTCACTGAAAGGGTTGGGAACAGGCTGTCCAGGGAAGTGGTCGAGTCATCAACATTGCCCTGGCATGAGCCCTGAGGAGGTGGACATCACAGTCTCCAAGTGGTGAGCCCTCTGCACAGGGAACAAGCACCACAAGTGCGTAACAGGGCTCTGGATATTCTGCCTGCTGCACTGGCAAGATTCTTGGGCACAAGCCAATGCAGAGCAGCAGCCTCTGGGGGCTGATGGGGGACATTATTGCCCTCTATAACTATCTGAAAGGAGGTTGTAGCGTGGTGTGTGCTCATCTCTTCTCTCAAGTAACAAGTGCTAAGACAAGAGGAAATGGCCTTAAGTTGCACCAGGGGAGGTTTAGACTGGATATGAGGAAAAACTTCTTCACTGAATGGGTTATCAGTCACTGGAACAGGCTGCCCAGGGAAGTGGTCGAGTCACCCTTCCTGCCGGTA
>NW_009259117.1:1787945-1792736 GCF_000687185.1 Egretta garzetta | reverse complement strand
AGATGTGGTGCTTAGAGACATGGTTTAGTGGTGGACTTGGCAGTGTTAGTTTTACAGTTAGACTCATCATTCTTAGAGGTCTTCTCCAACCTAAATGATTCTATGAGTCTATGATTCTACCTGACTTTTAAAAATAATCATTCTCTTTTAACATGTATACTATCTATACAGAACCATGGAGTGGTTGATGTTGGAAGGTACCTCTGGAGGTCATCTTGTCCAAACCCCCATGCTCAAGCAGGGCCACCTACAGCTAGTTGCCCAGGACTGTGTCTAGATTATGTCTGGACATCATAACAGTAGCATAAATATTTCTTTCTGACACTCACACATGACTTTTAGTAATAACTTCATCATTGGCTCTTTGTAAGAGCAAACTTGTCCTTTTGTCATCTCCAGCCAAGCTCTTTGAGTGTCTTTGAGTAAGATTAACAACTCCAGCAGCACTGATCTCAGGAGTCTGTGTGCTCCCTGATTCCATAGTAGAGAACCTAAAAAGAAGATTTATCCCTTTTTGGAGTATTGTTTGTTTTTTCAAATTATGTTCATTAAAATATTTTTCATTCTTTTGTCTGGGAAGACAATTTTGGAAATATGGACTAAATCTATTGTGGTGTAGATCGGTCCTCCTGAATCTGCCAGTTCCTTGAAAAAACTGTTCAGAAACTGAACTGCCTTTTGGGATTCTTGGCAATACAGTCTACCATACTATTTGGTCTTTCTTTAATGATAATTTCTAAAGACCTACTTTCATATCAAATTAATTGTTTAGCTCAAATGGCCTCATAATTTTATGATGTTTTCATCCTTGTTAATACCATCATGAATTTCAAAGGTTCCACTTAACTGAGTTTAACACAGAAGCAAGTAAAGAAAACTCCAAACTTGCAGTTTATTGAATTCCTTTCCCACTACTTTTCAAATTGAGCTGAAAGATTGTGTTCTATCTGAAATGTCAGAAGGCTTTATGTAATTGATGCCGGTAATAAAATGTCCATTGGTTTCAATAGGCCCAGGATTCACATGAAATTATCTGATTTTCATTCATTTGCATTTCATTATCCATCGCAAATCATGGAATCACAAACCCAAGGTCCTGTAGCTTTAGCTGATGTATAAATGCAAAAGATCTCTTCACTATCTGTCTTTCTGTCTCTAGAAATGCACTTCATAATTATATGTAAGGTACAAATCTACTTAAAAGAGAACTCGATGCCTCGTGACTCAGAGCTGTAAGTGACAGCCAGGCCCATGTCTACACCCAGGTAAATTTTTTCCTGTTAGGAAACTCCAACTATATTTACCAAGTTCCACAAGTGCATTCAAGGTAAAAACTGGAGTCTAGTTCCAGTTATTTTAGGACCTGCGTGTAACAAAAAAAATGCCGTACTCCTTGCATCTTACTGCAGATCTGCCCAGAGCGCTGCAGTGCCAAATACGGACGTCTGAGATGCCTCAGGTATAAAAAGGAGAAGGGCCGTGCTGGCTCAGTGCTCCCCTACGTTGGAGAAGCAGGCGGACAGGCCACCTGGTGTGCCTCATGCCATACAGAAGTACCCAGGGAGACATCAGTGCTGCACAGAGCAGGCAACCATCTTGTCCAGCCATGTTCTCTCCTGTAGAAGGAAAGGATACTCCATAGGAAGCCTGCTCTAAAAGGTAAATTTGAAATACAAAACAGGTCAAAAGCCTTTGTTTTCTAGAAAATTGTTCAAATTAACTAACAATGGGTAGAAGGACACATTGAGCCTTTGAACTGCTGAAAGCTGTGACAAGGGCATTTCCTTGCAGAGCCGAGTCTTAAGGCAGGCACGGCACTTAGAGAACAGAAAGGAAGCCCTACCACACAGTGTTTGATGCAAGGGTAGATTTAATCTTTACTAATGAGTCAACAGGGGGTTCAGTAGCAGACTGTATGTTGAATTAGTATATTCCCAGCTTCACTGTCCATGCTTCCTGGACAGCAGCTCTCAATTTTGTGGTCTTGTGAGTAAATCTGATCTGCCAGTGCTGTGGAAATTGCCTACTCATGTTATGGCTCAGCCTCTCCGATGAGTTGTCTGTCACAATGCCTATTCGGTGCAGTTAGAGAGAAAATATTCTGCTTCGCCTTGACATAGGATATGGACAGCCCTATGCTAACATATTAACACGTTAATGTTTGTCCTCTTTTAATACTGTTTTTAATATTTAAAGTGCAATCTTCACTTAATACAAATGTGAACTTTGTGAAGCATGCAAACTTGAACTAAAAGTGAATTCAGCTGAGCAGCACCATTTGAACACTGAAGAAGATTTGTATTTCATGTTCAAAAACAAAAAAATCTTTCTTCTAGTGTTTTTATTTTAATTCTGTGTTCTTCTCTTTTATTCTAAATGTTTACCTTTATAGGATGGCTCGTAGTGGATTTTAACATTGATATATGCTGATTAGCTGATAAGAAAAACCTGACTCAGACCAGATGAGGAGAATGACATTAACTTATTTTGTTTCCAACGTTTTCTGGCATTTTCTTGAATTTTTGAGGTATTCTGATGTTGAAAAAAGAAGGGAGTCCATACCGAAAGTTCAGGACGATGCAAATTTCATCAGGTTGCCAGGAGTGTCAGATCTCTAAGAAGCCTGCGTACATCACATACGCCTGAGCCAGAAGACAAACAAAAAATAATTTAGGCAGGAAGTCACTTGCCGCCTCTGCCTCTGGGAAGCTTGTGAAAGGTACACTTGGCTGTCATAGCCATTGCGGCATCAGGAAATTTGTCCTTCCCGGTGCTGAAATCCTTTTTACGTATCAGAGAGATCAGTCACTGCAGACATGAATCAATATCAAGGTGACGGCTGATCTGATTGCTTACGGACTCTGTGTTCATGGCCTCTGGCTTTTACAGAAAACTTTTGAACATTTTCTTTGTTTTCTGTACTTCTGGAAAGAAAAGTTACTTACAGTCTGTCCTGATTCTCCTGGACCATGTATGAAGGAGCCCTTCAAATATGGTTGTTCCTTCACAATTAGGTCTCTCCCATAAGGAGAAAGGTGCCGAGACCTTCAGGTTAAAATGTAATAATTAACAAAAAGATTCACAACTGACAAAATACCTTCAATCATTCCTGGTTTCAGCAGGTCGTTTTCACATCTGCTGTCACATTCAGGAGTTAGTGATAAATAAAGCATTTTAGAGCACCTTTTACAGAATTTAAAAGACCTCACTCATGCTGTTATACCAGTTCAAATGCAGTTGATATGCATCTCCTTTGCAGCTTAGGTCAATGTATGGAAAGATGTAACTATTCTCTGACTGTCACAGAAGGAGAGGGAACTGTCCAGGCTGCAATATGTGATTTATTTTGACCTCCCCTGACCATTTGCTTCCTTCAGGTCTCATTTCAAAACAGCTTTAGAGTATTTTTATTTAAATTAACTTCTCAACTTAATGCAACACACTTATAAATAGGAAAAATTAACCCAGCTAAGAGTGTCTTTCGGGATATTAAAAAAAGATCACGGTACAAAAAGATTAAATCCTTACCAGCAGTATTAACAATGTTCATTTTTTATTGAAATGTGCTTTTCTTTGAGAATTCTTCATTTTACATAAATTTGAGAAGACGCTTAAAAAGGTAAACCAAAAACCAAAACCAATTCCACCATTAAAAATGGGGAAAACAACCCCACCTTTTTGCATTAACTTTTCCTAAAGCAATAACTATTTTGATGTCGATAAAAGACACTTAAAATGAACCAGGGGAGAAGTTATTCCAAAGCAGCTCTACTTATTAATGTGCATTGTATAAAATCTCCTGTTTCTTGTTGTTCTCCTCCTTGCTTACTCTTTATTCTCTTCCCCACTTCCTTTCCCAGAAGGAGTTTGCATTTCCTAACTCACAGGTTATCTTTTGAAGCAACTGGATAGAAACAGAGATAACTATATACCGTTAACAATTCAGGAAGTATTAACTAATTAACAGTCTGGAAGAAAAAAAAAGATAAATGAAATGAGATCTGCTTGCTGGTAGGATTCATAGGTCAAAGCCAGTCAGAAGGTCTTGACGTCATTATGACCAACGGCTGCAGGAGGTTCAGGGTTGTACAAGGTAGAAAGAAAGGTTTTCCCCAGGTAGTTGTTTCCTGAAACTACTATGTAGTCTTTGTATTAATCCTGGGGGAAAGGAGTGGTTACTTTTTGTTTCTCTGATGTATTTATTTGGTCTTTGTGTCATTTACTCTGTGTAAGAGGAAGGAAATTCAAGACACACTGTGGTGGAAATGCCCTTAGGAAAGTAGCAGAGATGGGTCTAGACTTGAGTCATGTCCTACCTGTTCACCACAGGCCTGTTACTCTTCTATTAGCTCCAAAACACCACTACCGTGTTTGTCTTAAAATGTGGCATATTTTAACTTTCTGGATTACTTCATCTGCTTAGTAGGATTCATCAGGAACGTTCTGATAGTATGTCTTTAAACTGAAAATTTCTGGAAATATGTTCTTTTGGACTAAACTTTCATTGAGAACCAGGAGAAAATGATGATGGTAACTCTCTCTGCCTTGCCTGCAGAAGACAGACTGCAGCGCAGTGACTGGAGCACTCTCTGGGATACAGGACACCACTACAGTGTTTCCTTGTTAGCATAAGAAAGTCAGGAAGGTATATTAATGGAGAGAATTTCATTTCCGGGAGAAATCTTGTGGCTAAGGCTTGTACAATGCTCTAATCTCTTAACCTGGGCTTTCTTCCAACAATGCTGCAGTAAAGCATTCTTGACGTTATCATTCTAAGTAATGGGTTCAGCA
>NW_009259117.1:1753686-1787933 GCF_000687185.1 Egretta garzetta | reverse complement strand
AGCAGCTGAAATAGAGAGTGAAGAATTTTATTATTTCTGCGAGATAGACTTTCACACCTTGATCCTCTCCTGTTCTGTGTCAGACATTCACCTATGGGCCCCTCTCTGACTGCAATGTTTCCAAAAGCCCATTTTAAATGCAGATAGAGAGCAAAAGGCAGTCTTTCCTTCTCTCTAATACATTTATTTGGTAGTTTATTGCTACATATCTTCAGGAATACACTCTTCTCATTTGAACATTGAAACCTATTGAAAGCTCAGAAGTTGACTGTGAGAGTCTACACCAAATTATATTCTTTGCACAGTGTTGAAGTATTGCATTTCTGAATCTGTTTTTAAAAGATTGTGATCTGAGTTGATGACAGCTCTTACCCAAGAAACCATGGGTCTGAATCCAGGAAAATGTGATAGAAATGGCTACTCCAATTTATGCTAGCTCTTGATAATTACTATGGCCTGTTCCACTATCTGAGAACTGACTGCACTAGAAAAGCATTTCTCCATTCCCTTGCCCAGAAGCAGGAGTCAGGGAAAAAGAACAGGATCTCTCAGGAAAGAAATTCCTATCCTGAAGCTAGAATATTGAGCCAGGCAAAGAACTATGCACACTTACCACTGTTTTAGTCACTCAAGGAGTCTACTGTTGCCACTTGCTTTACAGTAATATCTGTTTACATTTGTATTTTTCCCCCGCTCCCAGAGTTTTCCTTCAGTTACAAATCCCATAACAGCCCCATTCAGGGATGCTCTCTCAGTCATAGTGGAGCAGTAAAAAAAGATTTATTTATAATTGCACTGTGACCAACGAAGTACCTGAATCGTCAGGAGTTGGCATGAATCAGAAAATAAATTATTTTTCTGCCCAGAAGAGGCCTTGGAGAAATAGAACATTATCAGGATCTGAACAAAGAAACTAGGTGTTAGAAGAGAAAGGCATACATCTTGCGGAGGAAGACTTTGGCAGGAGAAAGAAAAAAATAACAAAGAGGGCTTGGTCCTCAGCCAGGCAAAAGTTCAGCAGAGGAGATAAGCTGTGCTTACAGCAGCCTGGTGAAGGAGGGGGGATGTGGCTTTTCTGGGCTTCAAGAAAGGAGTCAGAAGTGAAGGATGAACACAAAGAGCGACATCGCATTTTGGAAATGGGCCATTTCTAAATGATCTTTACTTTCTTATTCCTATCCTGAGAACAAAAACCAATAGAATGTTAAAAACTCCCTCCAAAGACTATCTCTGTGCATCCGCTTGTTTACTTTGGTCATCTACAAACCGAGATCATCAGTAAAACAGAAGATTCAAACTTTAAAGGGGACTGTGTCCATCTGAGGGTTTACTACTAAACCCAGGGCTAGATGATTGGATCAAGGACTCTTGTCTCTCAGCTGGAGGCAGGAGAGCTGCTTGATAAGACAGGCACTCACAGCTCGGGGGGCCTGAAACTTTCCGAGGAGTTGGTGGTAGCATCTTCTTAAGGAGTACTCAGCAAGGGTGCTCATCCAGAATATTGAAATGGTAGCCTGGAGATCCAATGTAACAGTAATCTCCTTGTATTATTTCAATGACTTGGAGAAATGTTTCACTGTACCATAATGCTGAAAAGTATAGTTAACTTTGTTCCTAAATTCTTTTCATTTCTGCCTTGGTCTTCTTGGAATAGAATGAACTTGAGTTAACAGGCAGGAAATTGTAAGGCTCAACCAATAGTTTGAATTCTGCAGATGAAAACTGAAGTTATAATTCCTGGAATAAATTGTAAGATTTATATAATGCAATATATAAAAATGCATTATGTAATATAGTAGTATTAAGTAATATAGTAGTGAATTATATACTTTAAAATTATTGGACTTGCAATACCTTATTGCAATTATATATTAAAATGTATAATACATATAATTTATTGTCATATACAAAATGTAATGAGGTAGTAAGGCATAGAAAATTATCAGGCTAAAGACTCTGACATGCTAAATGCTGTACCCAGCTTCCATACATTGCAGGCTACTCCACAAGGTGATCTTTTCAGACCTTAATAGATAAAAACCCAATGAGAATGAATTAGGTACTTTATTAATCAGTATTTTGCAGATCCTAGACAAAAAGATTAGTATCCACTATTTAACATAATCTTGATGACAACCGTGGCCTAAAACCAGCCAGAGTAGGGTTGGAAACTGCTCAGATTGCATCATTGTAGCGTGAAAACAGTGACACTGAAGATGGTCCTCATACATGAGAAGCTAAAGACTTGAGTCCTTGGAGTTTCTGTCCGTACAGGCAGATTGTCTTTACATTCTCCATGAGCTTCCAGTCCCAAAACACTCTCAGCAAAAGTCCTCCTATCTCCCACCAAAGATGAATAGAAGTGCTTACTTTTAGCCTAGAAATAGGAGAAGGAGGTGGGCTGAAATCTACCTCTGTTGTTCTCATGGGTAAATATAAATGAGGAATCACCTTTTATGAAGCAGAAGCTCAAGTGTAATTTGAGCGTATGGTTGTTGATGTCAGAGGGAAGAACTACCTATAAAAGGAAGTCATGACATTGAGAGCGAAGTTTATGGTTTTATTGCCTATAAACCGTGGCCTAGCTATTTAAAAACAAAACAAAACATCTCTTTTTGTTTGTGTTTCAATGTATAAATGTTGTCTTTTTTCTGTTTTCTCTCTGAGCTCTGTTACATGAATGCTTTATTGGGTAATAGCTAATCTCAAGTATTTTTCATGTTATGGCAAAATCTTTGGCAAAATCTGTTGATCCCACAACAAGCAACAATTAAATATACACCTAGTGTTTTAACCTGTAACCCAGAATCTTCCATCTACTAATAGCTGTGTTTGGAAAGCTGTTACAAATATGCTAGAAAAACAATGGATAGAATAAAAGTCCAGCTTCATACAAAAAGGACGTGTCATTTTCTTATGTGAAGACAGCAAGCAAGACTTGGCTCAAAATGGGTTGTGTTTCATTTGCACAGTCACTATAATTCTGAAGTGATACATTTGATGATCAAAGGGCTGGAGAACCTGTCCTATGAGGAAAGACTGAAGGAGTTAGGCCTTTTCTCCCCAGAGAAGAGAAGGCTCAGGGGGGACCTCACCACAGTATTCTGGTATTTAAAGGCTACAAAGAGGACAGAGGCTCTCTCTTCGCAAGGGGTCACGTGGAGAAGACAAGGGGCAATGGTTACCAGTTGCAGCAGGGGAGGTTTCATCTTGATATAAAAAAGGAATGTTTTACAGTGAGAACCACCAGTCACTGGAACAACCTCCCCAGGCACATGGCAGAATCTCCATCGCTGGAGGTTTTCAAGATGCGATTGGACGTGGTGCTGGACATTCTCATCTAGGCTCCTTTTCTCGCAAAATGTACCAGATGATCTCTTGAGGTCCCTTTCAACCTGGGCTGTTCTATGATTCCACAAAAATGACCTTTTTAAAAGAAAAAATCTCCCGGTATTCAAGAATTTTATTTTTGAATTTGCCATTCGCAAAATGTAGCATGCTGAAAAGAATAGGGATTCATAAGGCACTGTGAATTAAAACATATTAAGACCACTAATACAAGGTCAAGGCTGGTGGGAGACTGAGTCTCTGTGTTGTAGAATTGTAAAAGAGTATATGATTTTATAGTTAAAGACTATACCATAGCACATATAGAAAAAGACCCCCCAGGAACATAGGTGGTACATTCGAGATTAACTCCTGAGTCTAAGTAGTTGAGTATTTCACTGTGCAGTCATAAGGTCCAGGTGAGGTGAGGGAGAGGGTAGTCATTCCCTACTCTTGTACATCAATGGCTCTTTGGTATGGGCAATTTCTTCCAAATCCTCATGTTTATCTTCCAGGGAAGGCAAAAGGGACAGAATAGGTTCCTTTGGGTCTTTGTCCTTCCATGCATTTTGGATATTAAAGCAAGTGAATACACTGCTAATTCAGCCAAGCTGGTAGCCCAGCTAGCCCATAACAATAGCACACGGGTTGTAGGAAATCACAGGTATTCCCAGCCTGCTAACCTAATTAACTTGTGCTTATATTTTCTCAGCCAAATCTGAGAATTATGTGCAATTATCCACAATACAATTACCAACAATTAAGAACAGTTGCATTCCTAGCAAATATGTTTCCTTGTGTCTTTACAAATGCCGAGCCTGACGTCCAGGTTCCAGGAGGAAGTGAATATCATGAGCGAGCAATGTGCTTACAAAGTGCCCTAATTTCCAATGAATCACATTTACAGATACACATACAGATACAACTGTGGCTGTTAAGTACAAAAAATAGGCCACCTGGACTGTATGGATGACAAATGCATTTAAAAAATTAACAAACTCCATACATAAATGAACAAACTCCATATATAAACAGGAAGCTGAAATAAATGGAAAGACGTCTCCGAGACAGAAGCAGCCTGAATAATCTGAAAGCAGAAATGAAGGTGGTGTCGGAGTCTAGCAGATGTGTTGTGGCACCATCTTCCTCAGTTTTCCTACTCCTCCTCTATCCTGAAGGGAAAAATCAGACATGTTGCATTACTCCACAAGCCCTGTGAGAAGGGATTGTATCCTGGGAGATCTCTCCCTGAAGCAGAAAACAGTCCTTCATAATTTAGAGACAAGTCCTTGTGGGAGGAAATCAAAGGAAGAAATTAGCATATGGGCATTGACAGCACTCAAGGAAAATAAAGTAGGTTCACAAGAATCTGAGGAAGAATGCCAAGGATTTCTCTAGAAGTCCTGGTTTGTGCAGACACCAAGGCTTCAAGCCTTCAAGTGAACCTCCGAAGCTATCGTTTTCAAATAAACTAGGAGAAATCCAATATACACAAACCAGAGGAGCAGGATTTTGATCCCAGAAGTGGACTCAGAATCTGTTGTTTACTCAGTGACATTTTAAGAGCTCATGCTGTGCTGTTAAAGTGCCAGGTGACTCTTTCCAAGAGACAGATATCAGGGTGGTCTTTAATAAATAGTAGGGGTTTATTCTGGCCTGTACTTCCAATTTGAGCAATAAGTTATTTCTTCATCTGAGGGTCGTATTTTCAGCTTTGGTTTTCACTTTGCTTTTTCACATACTGCATTTTACATTTATTTATTTGAGACACTCTGATTTGAGTTCAGATCTAAATACGTTTTCTGTATGTGCCCCAAAGGGACACTTTAAGCTAGTCAGGTATTGAACAAGTGCTCATAGCCTTCAAACCTCTTTCCAGTCAGGCCTTTACGCAGTATGGCGTGATAGTGAATATCAGAATTCTGGACTTTACAATTTCTACGCTTCAGTTTCCTCAGCTCTAAACAACGGTTGATGATAAAGGTAAAATTATTCATGTACTTAAATGATGTGTAAATCAAATGGTTGATAGTGTAAATCTCCTGGTTGATAGGAGATTTCTTGTATTTAAAAGGTACTTGAAGATCCACCACAGGTTCATTTCTATCAGAGGGAAAAGTCTCCTCTCAATTCTGTTTTGTTATACACAAAATCAAAATATTCCATATCTTTACCTGCTGGCTGAAAAGCATAGTGCTGGGATGTAGGCAAGACACCAGAGACCTCAACTACTGAGCGGTACAGAGTAGAAATGAACATTTGCATCCCATCACAGACCAGGGCTGGCAATAGAAGGGACTGAACCTCTGAAGGAGAGCAAGATGCCTACGGGCAGAACAAGACTCCCAGAGGGAGAAAGAGAGAACGAAAGGGGAGACAGGTAATTAAGAACTAACCAATAAAGAATAGAGAGCTTGGAGTCTCATCATGGGCAGAGGGCATTGGGTGGCCAAGAGGGCCATCACCCCAGCTTCTTGGCTGTCATAGAATCATAGAATCATTTAGGTTGGAAAAGACCCTTAAGATCATCAGGGTGACGGACAGCTGGGTGACACTGTGTAAGAAAGGTCGGGACTTCAGTGGGTTAGGGCTCTTGCTGAGCATGTGTGATATGTTGGTGCCCAACTCTAAGGAAGGAAGGAGAAGAGGATATGAAAGTAGTGTTAAAAGGTAGCTGGACTACAAAGAGAGCAAACTAAAACCGCAAATACCAGGAAATAAGAGATAATGACAAATAGCTACCTAATTGAGTAAGCACAAGAGCATAAACCAAAAAATAGGTTAATATTTGGGTGGGAGCAGATTTTGACTATCTTTATGTGAACTGCTCCAGCTCATCAGTGGTGCAGTCAAAATAGTCTCTAATATGAAAACAATTCATAATTGTTATCCAACTCCAACATTCAGACCATTTCTAAACCCTTATCACTGGCCATGTTTACAGACTGTACCAATAACTGGCTTTATCTGCAGTGCAGCCAGGCTAGAAAATGAAGCAGAAACAAAATGTTACTTAAGGTCATGGAATCCATGTTACATTTATAATTTGGCACAGATATCTCAAACACAGTAAAATCTATATAAGCTATTAACTCTAATCTTTAGTCCCCTTCTGCCCAAATGTAATTTTGCTGCAGTCTCTTGACAGGGAATTATATTTTTGAGGTTTGCCTGATGAACAGATACTTCTGCCTTTTAGATAAGTAAAAGATGTACAAAGTAATTTAAGTACTAACTAGGGATATACATCCTGATTCTTCAACTCCTACATTTTAAAGGGGTTTCTAGTTTAAACCTATCAATGAATCAATTACTTCTAGGGTCATTTTGTGAGTTGCCTGGAACTAACTCCTCAAACTACTAACTTGCCAATGGTTATGGAGCTGCTAAAAAAAAGAGTTCTCAAATTTTCACTTGCCCTTGGCAAATTTCAAGATGTAAAAAATGGCAGACCACTTGTTTTAGGCATATCATGTACAACAGAAATAAAAAAAAACCAACCCAAAGTATGATAGGAGGACTATTTCTGGGAAGAATGAAATCTGGGGATAGACAACAAATTAACCATTTCTTGTAAATGTGGGAAGTGCCTATTACAATGAGCTTTTCATTTCTATTAGCTAAAAGTCCAGCAGTTCAAAGTCCAGCGGAGAATGATGAATAGCCTGAAATATTCTGTGGCTGTTAATGTCTTTTCCTCAAGACTCAATTTAATTTCTAGACTTAATCAGAAAGATTTGGGATTTATATATATATATATATATATATATTCCTCATGCCAACCACTGACTAGAGATTTAGACTGGAACTACAGTAGATAGTTTTCAATGGTTTTATCAGTTTGACTGCTTTTGTGGTCTTTATATACAGGAAAAGCCCTAAAGTAAATTAGCATAAATAAAGCATGCCAATTAGAAATCACTTTTGGTAGTATAATTTATTTCCTTAAGAGAATTTGTATAGTTTATGTTGTCAAAAGCTACATCTATTAAATTTTTTTTTGTCATACAATCATGAAATAATTTAGGTTGGAAGGGACCTCTGGACTTCCCCTAGGCTAGGAAGTGTGGGGCTGGACTAGTGGTGTGGGGCTACCTTCAATGCTAATCAGGTTGCTCAGAAGCCAGCGGTTCTCCAGGTGCCCCTTCCAGTGCTTCACCAACCATTGCGAACATTGTCTTTTGTATATACAACCAGAATTTCCCTTGCTGCACCCAGTGATCATTGCCTCTGAGCAGAGTTTGTCCTCTCTCACCTCCCGCTACCTCAGGAAGTGGGAGACAGCAACTAAATTCACCCCCAAGCCTCCTCTTCTGCAGACTGAATAAGCCTGGAGCTCCCTCAGCCTCTGCTTCTGTGCTGGATGCTCCAACTCCCCAAGCTCCTTCGGAGACCTCAGCTGAGTTCCCACTTCTCTACACATCTCTCTTTTGTCCCAGGGGACCCAGAGCTTGACAGGGTATTGCAGAGGCAGCATCGCAAATGCCAAGTCACCATCCATTATCATGTCCCTTGACTTACAGCCCAGGGTGCCATTAGCCTTTCTCCTGTAATCGCATTTTAAGACCAGTGCTTACTCATGTAGAAATCTCTTAGAATACTAAAGATTTAAACTAATGAATTAGTGAAAAGATCTCAGAGCTATAATTTTTCTTCAAGAATCTAATTTCGGGATTTCTCTAGGTTGTGTGGGTTTAAAGATCTGTGTTCATATCTCTGAGTAGCTAAATACCTACTGCAGACTAATGCTTAAATATAAGAGAAAAATATTACGAAAGAATTCAGGATTAGCTCATCATGTTTCTACAGAAATCACCAACCATTTTTTAATGTTTATTTTTGCCTAATTTTGCTTTGTTTGAAATCAGAGAACTTTTGAAAATACTGAGTAAACAGCAACTTTTTCTGTTCATTTTGCTTTAAATTGAATATAATTCATGTTCTATTTCAAATTGCTTTTTCAAGAGCAATCTCCATAGAAAAATGCTCAAGGAAAATGGACTGGTTTTCCCAACAGTCGCTAGGTGTGAAACTTCCTCTCAGAGCAGGGTTAAGGGTTCGTCCCCTTCCAGGAACACTTGGGCAGAGGGAAAGCAGATGAACTGCTTTGCTTAATTAGTCAGTTTATCTGAATTAAGGATTGGCTCACACGCCTAGGACAAGCAGTATAAAAGAGGGTTGGCAGTGCTGAAGAGGGAGAATTGAAGACTTGTTAGAAGGATGTGTGAGAGAGAATAAATTTCAGCGTGAATTAAGGACATAGTAAGTAAAAGAGGGTATCTAAAAAAATAGGTGCTTTTTTTTTTTTTGCTTTTTTTTTTTTTCCCCCTATATGCTTATGTAGTTCCTTACAAGCTGGGCTGTTGAATCGGGGCATACTGAGCTAGTGTATTAAGAGTGTATGTATGCAGGGGGAGATGGGTGGTTATTTTGTTCCCTTTTCAACTATATATAAATACAGCATGCTGGCATAGGTTGTGATCTATTTAAAGCTTGTATGACAAGACTCCTTACATGCTGACTAATACTGTCTCCTTATAATCACTTATGTCTCCATATATATTTTTGTCTTGTATGTCAGGCAAGGGTTTAATTAATGGAATGTGCATATTTTTTTAAAATGTATCTACTACAATTGTCTTGGCTCATAACAGTTCCCATGTTTTTGTTCCATTTGTATGTCTGCCCTCATAGCTGTTACTCTGTTCAAATTACTCAGGATATAGCTTCTAGGTCAAAACAGAAACATTGTTAAGCAACTTTTTTTTTTTAAAAAAAAAATTATTTATAACAAGACCTTAGAACTATGAAGTGTTCATGTTTCTTGACCTGCCTACAGCACTTGCACAACTTCCAGAAAGGGTCTTTTCCTTTGGACAACTTTCCAGTTGCTGCTACTGCTGAATAACTGACAGTGGGGTTGTTTGCATTAGCAATAAGAACCCCAGAAGTCCCATCCTTTGAGGCACATAATTAACCACAATTTATTCTTCAATAAAACTTAGCATGTACCATAAAATCCCAAAGGCATATTTTTATTCCACAAAATCTTAGTTCATCACATTATGCATAATGGTGCATATTTATTAGCATAATCTAGCCTAGTAATGCTACCTCTCATGTTAGCATGTATTTAGTAGGATGAGAGAGGAATCTTAGAACAGGAAGTTCTCATGCAAGACTAAACTCTGGTTTAGGGGCACATAATCTTCCTAAAAAGTAAAATAAAGCAACAATCAATGCAAATACTAATAGAAAGGAGCAGAAATATCTGTTACATAAATGTTGTGTTATGAAATAATAAATACAGCTTGTGCTTTTTACAAATTCAAGTAAACATTTGTGCATAGCTAACATAGTTTTTAAAAAAGAAACCAAGTTAATTTTAAAGGCCACGTCTTCAGTTTTTCAAAACATAAAAACTGTACACTGAAACCAAGTTTGGGTTTTCACTTGTCTTCTGAGGCTTCTATTTCTGTGTATGAATGCAGAATTACTTTATGCATATATACAGGTTTGGGTTTTTTCTGGTACTCTGCTCACATAAACGCTTACACAAATTAATCCACGTAGTTCTGTAAATTGTACTCTTTGTTCTGTGCTCCAAGATTAAGCATGACTTGTTCTAGTTCACCATGAGGTTAGATACATACAGCAGATTCCCCGTGGAAAATAAGGATATATGGCTGCACTGCATATATACTTGAAGTGTGTGAAACTTCTTCCGTTATTTTGACAGGTTTGTTCCATTATTTTGTCAAAGTTTTAGTCTCTGGATTAAGTTCTTGTGCAGCTCCACAGAGAAGCCATTCTGGTACAGGAGACCTCATGAACATCTGCACATTGCCTCTTGAGATCAGAGATTAATCACTGGGTTGAATACTTGTATATTGTTTTGAGCTATGGCCTGTGTTCTTCCAAGATGTATCTAAGCTCAGTTTAACTTGACCAACGGGGAGTTAACAGACTTTCGTATTTACCCTGCTAGCTCAACATTTCCAGAATCTTGTCTTGTTAATGTATCTGAGCTCATAGGAAAACTCCTTAAGACTTATTTTGTGTGTTCTATGCACAGCCTATTTTTTCCTATCTGCAGCTACTTCTACAGTGGCTAGAGGAGCATAGTGCCGAGGGTCCCACACTAGCGCAGTGATCTGGTACAACCCCTCCAGCCCCCTGTGAGAGGTGAGGTCCTGGGGTCTGGTTCTGTGCTGTGCTCTTCCCCATGTGCAGCTCTGTCACCGCTGGGCTGATGGGGACTGGTGTGCCTAACGCTGCCTCCTGTGTCTGAGCCAGTTTGGAGAGCTCTCCACTCTAATCTCCTGTAAATCTGACTCCAGGCTGGAATGATGATCAATTAGTGACTGCAGATTAACAGGATTATAGGGGGGGTTATTTGGCATATTAAGTTTAGTCCAACACAGGATTTAGATGCAATTGGAACATTCAAAACTGACCTGATAAAAGCCCAGTCAACCTTGATTTCAAACTCAGTTATGTGAAGCTGATAGTCCTAAGGAGAGTAGGTAACTCTCTCTAGGCATCTGCTGCTTCTGTCCAGGCTAAAGTGAGAGAAATGGTCTCAACCAGGAATCTTCTCTGAGCATGCAGAGAAGCCCTCTGAGCAGGTGTACTTACTGCATGCCCTAATGCAGCAGCTAGGTCCAGCCCTGACAAAGAGAGGCAGCCATGGACTTGTAGCTGGAGGAGCAGCTTCAATGCCCTCTTCATTCCAGCAGCTTTCAAAGGCTTTCTCACCCCAAGACACAAGCCGTTGGCTGCTTTTGAATGGCTGAAGGGATTAGGACTGTGCCACTCCGCAAAAGATCACACTGTCTTTCTTGTGCCTGCTTGGCAAGAGTGTCTTCTAGGCTGTGAGCCTGGCTCTGTACTGGAGTGCCATACCCACTTATGCCACAGCCTCAAGCTTTCACTTAGCTACACTTTTTTCCCTAGTGAATCTTATACCCATTGCCTGCCCAAGTCTCGTGTACTATGAGCCTGATCAGTGCAGGTACTAGAAGAATGGGACCCAATTTTCTTAGACTGAGGAAGAGACTGAAGCCAAGTTTCCCTCCTCCTAGGCTGTTACAGGTGATGGTAGTGGCATTGCTGGAATCATAAGCGTCCTGGGTTTTTAGGGGAAAAACAAATGGGCAATAGGTGTTAGTCTGGTCCTACAAAGAATGGCTGCTGGCATTGTCCTCACAGCAGGTTTCTGAGCTGTAAGTCTCCAAAGCAGTAAGAACAATGTGATTATAAGAGAGAAACTTCGCAACATGCTCTGTGACTCACTGTCCATGGTATATGCTTTTCTTTAAAGTATTTGCATAGTCCTGAGACACAAACTCTTCATGGCTCAGCCATAGTCTTGAAAACCAGCATAACTCTTCAGAGCTTCCTGGAAAACCTCATTGAAGTTTTAGAATAACCGTGGACTGTGGAGGCCAGGAGGTTCCAGCAGGATGAGATGCAAGTGTATCGCGTGACTAATTGGGATTTGTCCTTTCTTATTTTGTTTGTTGTTCTCATTTTTGTCATCCCAAGTGCTGTGAACTCCCTACCAAGAAACTATTTATCTACTGGATAGTGAAGCAGAATGTTAATCCTGGGGCTTGTAGTCACTACTATGTAAATATTAAGTATCAGATAAGGGCTCTTTGGGGAGAAGGGTGTATCACCTGTAAGTGTTACTGGCATTGCTATTACAGTCTCCTGGATCCAAGGCAGAAGATCTGGCAGATGTTAGAGTGAAGCACACTTAGACCTTAAGTGAGGCACTAGCAGAAATACAACAGTGTGTTCTGTCTCGGTGCCCGTTCAAGCAGTGTGTGGTCATTGGGCCTGCGGAAGTTGCTAATCCCTGTGTTAGCTGTGAGCCTGAGGCTGAGTTCCAGTAAAGTTCACGCAGGGAAAGATACTGATTTGGAAAGAATTGTGGAAGAACTAACTAGATTCTGGAGTTAACTTCAAATGTAACTTATTAGCAACCATGTGACTGAAGCTATAAAATGCAGGATTTCTTGGATGTGCCTTTTCTTTAAAGCCTCAGCTTGTGTGTTCCTCAGAACTCTCTATAAGGTAAGATTGCACAAAAATAGCAAGTACAGAACTGGATATTTCAATGAATACTAATTCCATATTAGTGTTTTAATGTCTAATACAGGAAACTGTTCTTTTTTTTCTTAGTCCAAAGACTTTAAGATAGGTGTTACTGTCTTTTAAAGACTTCTATTGGAGTAAAACAGATTGACTGACAGGAAAACTAATGAAACTAAGCAAAGAAAGACATACTATGCTGATCTTTGTTCTTTCATCTTTATTCTAGTACACTTAATGGCTTAACATTAAGCCAACAGATTAGTTTAGTGGCTGTGCCTTTCTTTGCGGGCTAGCCGACTTTGTTTCTTAGGTACCATTCAGCCTCTTCCCCTTGCTGAGAAACTTAAGGCTAAGCACTTATCACCCCAAGGCTGGGAGCAAATGTGCTGGACATAGGAAGAGCTTCCTTGGTGCAGGGAGAGGTATGTTTTATGATGCATTTTGTTACTGTACTCCAGAGGGACAGTGAGACCTCAGCAGTTCCTAGCCAATTGGGGCGGCAGGCACGCCTCCCCCCACCTCCCTCAGCCACGCTGACTGAATCTGACTTGCAAACTAGGGGTTGGCTGTCTTTCCTAACACTGTCTGCAGTCCTTTCTGTTGACCAGGAGGGAAGGAAGAGGCTCTTCACTTTCTCATCATTTCTCTTGAGTACGCACAGCAGAGGATGCCCAGCAATCACTCATCTGCTTACTGATTCACGAAAGGTTTGTGTTTAAGGGAAATCTTCTGATTCTGAGAGGAGTCAGTGCATGTAATGCCACAGCTTTTATCTACTGAAGGCACTATTCTGTAACCACGGTATTCCTCGGAGGCAACAAATTCTCTAATGCTTTCTTTAATTGATGTAAGTATAGATTAATCGTATGCTAACTTGGCAAGTGGCTTTATTGCAAATTGCTTTTGCCTTCAAGCACAGTAAAATGCTCATTATAATAAAAAACAAATCATGGGGAGCTTGAGCTCCTTGGTACAAATTGACTTGTAAACTTGGGGTCTGGCATAAGTATTCTAACCAATACACAAGGAAATAATCTTACAGCAGTAAAATCTAAAGAAAAAAAGGGGGGGGGTATGGTGGTTTCTTAGAGTGTGTAGTAACATATGTGAAAACTGGCAACAGATAGATGGAGATTCTTGTATCCTTGCTTGTTTGTGTTAAGAATCATAGAATAGTTTGGGTTGAGAGGGACCTTTAGAGGTCATCTAGTCCAACCCCCCTGCAATGAGCAGGGACATCTTCAACAGGATCGGGTTCCTCAGAGCCCCGTCCAACCTGGCCTTGAATGTTGCCAGGGATGGGGCATGTACTACCTCTCTGGGCAACCTGTTTCCATATTTCACCACCCTTGTTGTAAAAAAAAAAAAATTTCTTCCTTATCTAGTCTAAATCTACCCTCTTTCAGTTTAAAACCATTACTCCTTGTCCTATCACAACAGGCCCTGCTAAAAACTCTGTCACCACCTTTCCTATAAGCCCCCATTGAGTACTGAAAGGCTGCAATAAGGTCTTCCTGGAGCCTTCTCTTCTCCAGGCTGAGTGAGTCAAACCCTCTCTCAGCCTTTCCTCATGGTAGAGGTGTTCCATGGGCCCACTTCTTGAGCTTGTCCAGGTCCCTATGGATGGCATCCTGTCCCTCAGGCGTGTCAGCTGCACCACTCCGCTTGGGGTCATCTGCAAACTTGCTGAGGGTGCACTAGATCCCATTGTCTATGTCATTGATGAAGATGTTAAACAGTACTGGTCCCAGTATGGACCCCTGAGGGACACCACTTGTTACTGATCTCCATCTGGACATTCAGCTGTTGACCACTACCCTAGAGTTTATCTGTACTTCTACTTTTCAAATTGGACAAAACTTATCCATGAGTGAGAGAGAAGAAAACTGACAAGTAATGGAGCAAGAGGTTTTCTTTCTCTTTCCCACTGCACTGAAACAGAAGATACCTACAGGGGGACATGGCGCTCTCATGGCTTTGTCTCAGCAGCCGGACTTTCTTCCTCATTCCTAACCTTGGTGTTATATTGGAGGGGGCAATGAAGCCTTTTGACTCATCCTAGGTTTTTACTAGGAAGAAATTTTATGAACAAACATCACAGACAATGGGTACAAGGAAAGATAGCAGAGATTTGTTTAACTACAGAGTTGTCACATCAGCTTGCTATAATGTTTACATTGCTGTTCCCTTACCTTATGACTGCTTCTTAGTTTGCAAATTGGCAAGGTTTTTATGTGGTCATACAACAACTATACACTTTTAATTTAAGTTTAAAGGGAAGAAAAAATAGGTAATATTGGAAGATACCTGGATTTCCAGCTGAAGGGGAACTTCAGGTTCTCTAACAGGAAGCTATTCCAGTACAAAATTTTTGGATTGCAAGCTGTTTTTCAAAAGGATTAAAAAATAACTTATTGGAGCTTTTGAGCAAGTGAAGCAGATAGAATGAGATCATAACACAGAGCCTGTATTGCCAGATCACTTTGAAGAGAGCGGTACGAACTCTTACACTCTGACAGAGGGTTTGGAGTCATCCTACACTGCTACAGAAACCAAGTGGATCCATTTCATGCAAAAACACCCAGCAGTAACCTTGAAGAGGAGCAACTATAGTTAAAAAATATTTTTTCTGCCAAGCTGTCAGTATTTCAAGGCAATCCCTTCAAACATGAAAGAACATGCTGTAGGGAAGAGGGCAGCTTAAAAGAAAGTCACAGCCAGATTCCTCCCTCCTTGGGTCTTGGAAAAAAGAAGTTAAGCAGCATGTGATCAAAAGTTGTGAGGTCTTGTTCTCAATCTCTGTAGTTATTTGAAGCTGTCACATTCTCCCTTTCACTACTCATATCTGCAAGCTCCCTTGCTTTGCTCTCCAAGCATTTCCTTGGCAACCTGAGTAGAACCATAATTTGTAAAAGTAGTTAAGATCACTTCAGCTTAGAGGTGATGGTGAATTAGGATAGGTTTGGATGGTCAGTGTCCCAATGCAGTTGGACTCTTCTCTATATTCCCTTCTACATACAGCCCACCACAACAGAGAAGCACAGATCTGAGGAATAACATCATCTATAATCTGCTGTCTTGAAAATCTGTGTTCAGTCAGAGACTTGCGTAACACAAACAAGTCATTATTTGGCCAGAGAGGGCTGTGGCTTCTGTGCAACTATGTGGACAGGTATGAGTCAGAGCAAAGATGTGCATGTAAATATCCTGCAATCTAACCTCCAATTTGAGAGATTATCTTGTCCTCGATATAGGCTATACCACAAAGGATACTAGGCTTTAATCAACCAATGTAGGTCAGGACAGAGGTCACGTAATGAGGTCTGAATGCCATAAAAGTAAGGTAAACAGTCTTTGGCATTACTGTCTGCTCTTGTGGATTTGGGGATGAAGTGTGAGCATAAGGTAATGTCCCAGAAAGATGCGGAACAGCACATTAGGTATTCATTTCAACTAGGGTTACGTCTAAATTACTTAGAGAAAGGAGTTGAAGAGTTAAAGCTAGGGTTTCAAGCAAAACAGAGGCTGGGATAATTGCGGACAGCAGGATGCTGTGGTAGTGTTTTGCACCTAGAGGGAAACAAATATTAATCAAAATGATTAAGTGATAAACCAAGCCATGAGGATGTGGAGGCCATGGGGCAGAACTGAGCTCTGGTTCTGGTCTTTCAGAAATATGAGGAAAGGCGAGACAGGGACAGCAGCTTAAGGAGCTTTAGGAATGAATTTCATGTCTTTATTGAATGCTGGGGGGTGGGGTGGGGAGGGGAATAGGAAACTGTAGTAACAAAAAACATCTGCAGGGGACTGAATGGAGGAAATTGCCAAAGTTGTCCAAATTTCTGTTTTGAGGATAGTTGAGAGCATATCAAACTAGAGTTGACACCAGCACTGAACTGTTTCAAGGAGTTATATATAATGCAGGGTATTCAATGAAAATAGCACATATGCCTATACTGTATGGCTTATGTACCCACCTAATGCAGTTATGATGGCAGGTACTGTTGTGAGAGAGGTTACATCCATACGGTATATCATCATTTTACTTCCTTTGAGACAGTAAGGATTCATACAGGAGTAACAGTGGCTACATTAGAAGTTTGCCTAGCTTATTCTGGCACATTAGATAGCTGTTTCTTACAGGCTAGAAGCATGCCTCTCTTGCAACAGTAATTACACAAGTTAAGTTTTTTGCCGTTCTGGCTTTCCTGGGTTATGATTTTGCAGCCTAATGAAACAATCAGGCAAGTTTCCAGCTGTTATTAACTGCTTGAGAATTGATCTGTTCTCTGTTAGGGATGAAGGGGGGATAGCAAACAGCCTTTACTAACCAGTGAAACATCATCATGAGTTTCAGTTTAGACAAATTCATGGTGTTTCCCTCTTCTGTCGTGGCTCTTCTCTCTACATCGGTTAAGATCTTGAGTACAAAGTTGGAAAAACTGACTGCAGTGGCATTATTATCATGTTTGCTTGCAGATTAGCAGCTTGTTCTGGTGCAGCTGATAAAACAGTATTTGGTTCTACTTAAATGTCATACCACTCATTGATAATCAGTTATTAAACTACAGGGTGGGTATTTACACTCGGTATTTCTTCAAAACACTGTGTTATGCTTTTTACACTGTTTAGTCTGAAGCTTAAACTCCATGCAGAAGATTCGTTCAGGGGCAGGGTTCATACATTGTCTTAATCTCAGCAGTTGATACATGATGTGTTACGGCAGATCAATGAGCAGTGAGAGACTTAACCAGCTCTTGAGCAGACCCCTTATTTTTGTATATCTGACTTGCGAGTTTCATGATGAGAATTTAATTGTCGGGGGGGGGGGGGGGGGGGGTGGGAGGAGAAGAAAAGAAAACGTGCATAAGACCAGAGAAGTGTTTTACTATATATATAGCTAAAAGCTCTCAGAAGTTGCTATGAGGCATGTCTGTTTCTGCTGCTACAGTTACCCGCCTGGGTGAGCCAGACCTAGTCTTGCTAATTGAGAATCCACTCTAGTTTATAAAGTAAACAGAAGGAAAACAGTTAATGATTTTGCCAACAGGCCTATTTTCCCTGCACCTTTCCCTGTGAGACTTGAGAGTATTGGGCTTTGTGGGGCTCAGGAGCAGAGCCTACACATCTGATGTGCACAAACTTCTGCTGTGCAATGTCAGGGAACAAAACCACTCAGAGAGCCTCACGTGCGTGCAGTCCTCTTGGAGAGGGGTTGGGCTGGGGAGGAAAAGGGAGCAGGCATGACAGACACTTGTGATATTTAACACTCTGATGGGTTGTATTCCTCAGCCACAAAAAACAGGCAAGTACAAGAATCTATGTATTTTTACATAATTACAGTATTTCATGTTCCAGGCCTGTAGGAAGAAATGGGCAGGAGTTCTCAGACCTCTCTCCCCTGAGACACTAAAGATCTGCTGTATCACAACTGAAGTAGAAACAGCATAAGCAATTATCAAATAAGAAGGGAGTGAAGGAGAGAGAACTTTAATTAAACCTGTTCTGAGATGGAAGTAAACAGCTGAACAAGGAACTTTATTGCAAGAAGCTAGAGAGGATGGAGAAAAAGTGAAGAAGAAAAGAAATATATTAAATGTTGCCCCAAAGGCAAACTAATAACCCAGAATAGTCTGACAGTAGTCCAGTCTTCCTCAGGATGTGATTGACTTGTCTGCTCCTTCCCTTCCCACTCTCAGCCTCTTGCTCTAACAGAGTATTTAATCTGTAGGACTATACTAGCAACGGGCTGCTTCTGTAGGCTGTAGTGCCCCATCCTGTTGCTAACTTTGCTTTGTGGGCTTCCCCAAGCAAGCAGTGCTGGCTGGGGTGCCCTGCTTCTCTCTGACCTGGAGGATCTGGCTCTCAGCTCTGTTTTGCCTGCTCTCTGAGCAATCTCTGCACCTCAGCAGCTCGGTACAGCAGCACCTCAGGAAAAGTGGAGAATTGTACCAAACCAGACTTTTCCTGTGCAGAGCAAATACTCTTCAAAATAAATACACCAAACCACTGTTGGTAGGGCAGAAACCTAGGGCCGAGGCTGCCTGTTATGGCATTAGATGAGGAGAGATTCCTTGGGCACACTGGGAAGATTATGGTACAACCACAGTAGTGTTTTTGTTTGAATTGCGGTAAACCAAGACATGCTCTGGCTTGCGAGGCAGCAAGTCTTGGAGCATGCGAACTGTACATCTTATAAAGTTTAGGAAAATGAGAACTGTTTTAATGACTAATTTAGATACAGCCTGTAAGGCATAATTGCTTAATGTGGCACAACAGGAGTGTGCCCAGGGAACCAAACAGTTGATGCACACATGTGCATATAAACCAGCACAACTTGGCTTAGCAAGGGTATGGCTGGTAAGTCTCACAACACAAGCATTAGGAAGCTTCAGAGAAGTCATCAGAAAAGAAGCTAAAATTGACAATCTCATGTATCGATCCTGTGGAACCCATTGCCTTTAGGATGTTGGAACAAAAATATAAATAAATTGGAGAAGTGAAACAGGAACATTGAAAATGGACCCAAATGCATACTCTAAGCTAGGAAATTCCTAAGAAACCAATAACCAGAAGCTGGACAGGTGAACGGGGGAAGGTTTTTCCTATACTTCCTTCATTTCTTACTGCATCCTTGAATATCCACTGCTAGCCATTATAAGATGTGACTACAGGGCTGGACCAGAGAGCTGGCTAGTTTTATTAAAGTGAGACTGTTTGTGTAGTTACCTGTACCTTGCAAAGGTTCTGCAAGGAAAGGACAACTCAAAGGAAAAGGCACATCTTCCTAAAATAAGGAGTCCTCAGTGTACTCAATCTCACACAGTAGCATTCGTCATTTCTGTCCTCTGCATCTTTCGTGAGAGGACAGGTCCATAACAGAATGTACTGCTGGCTGCAATCTGGATCAGTAGCAACATAAGGACTCTTTTATTAAGATTTATTTTAATGCTTTGCTTGTTTTGTCTGCCTCTGAGAACTGAACTGACAGCTTCCTAGGACTATCCACAATAGTTTCTAGAACTTCCCAAATTAAAATAGCTACTGGTGAGTCCATTAGTCTGTATGTATTAAGGTTTTTTCTACATTGATTAACACACATGTATAAGCAATTAATTTTATCTGTCACTTAAAAGACAAAAAGTGACTTTCTACAACTCTGCAATCACTTTAGATTTGTATAGCAGTGTACTGAGGACAGGCAAATGTTCTCCTCACATCTGCCCTCCTTTCAAAATAACTCAGTGATAGGTTGAGCAATACAATCCCCAGATAACGGTGGTATTGTGCACTACTCTAACATTTGATGGAATTAATTTTATGCAGAAGTAGCTAAATTCAGCAGTATGACCAATATCCAGTTCAGCATGGTGCTTAGTGCCACGTAACTTGCTTGTGTGCTTAGATAGCATCCTGTACTGGTCTGTGAATTACTTTTCACAGACCAGGTCATGCAAAGTACTTAAAATCTTGATTTTTTTTCACCACAACTATAAATGGGAGGTGAGGGGATATATAACCAGACCTCTGCTATGCAATTGCCAATTATTTTGTTACTCACTTGGGGAATAAGCCCACGGCTTTACATTCTTCCTGATGGCTTAGTGTGTACTAACTATACATTCCTGTTTCTGTTCTCAGGTTAATGTTTTATTAATTAACGACATAAGTCTTAACATGAAAGTAATGCCCCTTGAATCAACAGCAAAGTGGAATGCAGTAACATAGTGTTGTTCCAGGATTTTTTCAAAACGCATGGCATGAGTCATGCACTTGGATATAATTCAGTCACTATCACATCCTCTTGGCACAATTGGCAATAAACTGTGAGTCTTGTGAAATGTCCTAGGTTCTTCTGATAATCTAGCGACAATATTACTGTTAATGACTTGCCTTATATCAGTGTTCTCCCTTTCATATACTAGCTTACACCATGAAATTACAGCAGCTTAGTTTGCAAACCTGCAGCAGCAGGAGTGGGCAAATGTCAACTCCAACTGAACTTAAAAGCCATACTTAAGACTCAACAGACCGAAGGATTGCTACAACAGGAAATGGTTGAGCATGAGTGAAGCAGAAAAAGTGGAAAGAAACCTTATGGTAGCTGTCAGTAGCAACCCAAATGGAGGATATTGGGCTATCAGTGTCATGGTTTAACCCAGCAGGCAGCTAAGCACCACCCGTGGGATGGGGGAGAGAATCAGAAGAGCAAAAGTGAGAACTCATGGGTTGAGATAAAGACAGTTTAATAGGTAAAGCAAAAGCCATGCATGCAAGAAAAGCAACACAAGGAATTCATTCACTCCTTCCCATGGGCAGGCAGGTGCTCAGCCATCCCCAGGACAGCAGGGCTCCATCACGCGTAACGGTGACTTGGGAAGACAAACACCATCACTCTGAATGTCACCCCCTTCCTTCTCCCCCCAGCTCTATATGCTGAACATGACGTCATATGGTGTGGGATATCCCTTGGGTCAGTTGAGGTCAGCTGTCCCAGCTGTGCCCCCTCCCAGCTTCTCGTGCACCCCCAGCGTCCTCACTTGAGGCAGTAACTAACACATCCCTGTGCTATCATCAACACTGTTTCCAGCATAAATCCAAAACATAGCCCCATACCAGCTACTGTGAAGAAAATTAACTCTACCCCAGTGAAAACCAGGACATATAGGGTGTTATGCAGGTTTATAACTTGATGCTTTTACATTACCTGAGAAGCTGTGCATACATCTGTCTGGAAGCTTGTGCAGTTACAGGGTGGGCTGTCATCTCACTGGAAGAGATCTCTTGCTAAGAGCCATTCACCAAATACACATTACCTTCCTGTGGGGCTTAGGCATCTTCTCTGAAGGTTCAGCGTGCGTTCTTCAACATCAGTGATCAGCGCCTGCAACACTTCAACAGTCCTTGAGTAGGCCACTCTTCTTCTCTGCCCTTAATTACAACGTTGTGTTCTGTCGCCTACATGACAATCAACACCACAGGGAGGGCACAGGAAATAAGCTTTATGGAGCTATTTTATAACATGATGTAGAAGATTTGAACTGGTGAGTGATTATTCCTGAAAAAATGATCCTCAACTGTTGGTCCCACTGCAGGAGACGTGCTCAGCTCCATGTGGAAAAGGGCTTTAAATGTAGCGAAGTTTGTGTGAAGAGGAGCAATGTAAGTTTGCCTGTCACAAGTTATTATTCCTCTCCATAGGAAGAGTTTGAATCCAAAATAATGGATATCTGTCAATGTCCCTTTATTCCATGAACTGAAACAAAGATACCTTATTCACTTGAAATCACAGTGAAATTAATTCCATTTCTAATGTGTTCTTGGAATATGCTGTTCTGCTTAAATAATAATTTCTATAAATGATGAGTTCACCTAAACAATTAGGTGGTTAAGAAGTATTACTTTTCATCTCGAGCAAAGACTGACAATTGTTTATTGCAGAAAAGTTGTTTTACAATTTGACTGCAACTGAAGCAAAGACTATCTTCTTTTTTTTTTCTTATGGAAAATTCTTTTTGCTATTATTAGAGTTAACTGGCTGAGAGACTCCTGGTTTTGACAAATAAAGATACTATACTACACTCTCGTACTGTCATCCATCTCCCTTTCTAGAGATCACGGTTCAAATGACTCTGGTTTCCAGAGTAGAAAAACAAGGAATGAAAACACTGTTATGCTCAAGTTACTGTTTATGGGCAAAGAGGAAGCACACCTTAGATCTACTAAGACTTTATTGTTAACTGTGAGTTTACTGTTGCTATAATTGGAATTTTAAGAGTCTCATTACTAGTCCAGATATATTTACTACAAAGGAAGAGAGAATAACAATGCAGTGAGAAGTGTTATACACCTATTCCTCAGCTGCTGCTCTTCTCTCTAGCATGATGCTCGCCCATCCTCTGCTCCTCCAGGTCCTAAGGTTGATGGTCTTGCCCTGGTGAGGAGTGGGCTATGACAAATCATCTGTACCTCCAGTCCTTTGTTCTTTTTTGTTGGTCTGCAGGTCCACATGACATCTGAATTTACTATATAATGGTGCCTTTTATGTGGGTTGGATATTATTTTTGTGGACTATTTATTTGTTTGACTGCCAGTCACCTAGTGGCAGTGGCCAGGTTCAGCCAAGAGCCCTCATCTGCAGACAAGCCCCTGGTGATGAGGCAGGTCTGAGGCTCAGATGAGAATCAAAGTCAGCAAGTCATGGCGAGGCCTGTGACCCTCGCACCCAGGGTTGGGCACAGCCCTATGATCAACAGGCAAGTCAATGATAACGAGGCAGGTCTGAGTTTGAGCCGCAAAGTAAAAATCTGGATCAGCTTAAGCTGGACTGAGGACAACAGCCAAGAACATCCCCTTGCTGCGCTCTCCTGAGTGAAGGTGGAGGGGAATCCCTGCTGTTCGCAGAGGCTCTCCTCACAGCTGGGTGCCTGCATCCATCCTCTAAGCTGCCCCTGAGCCCAGGACAGGCTATGTGCTCGGGGCCCTGACACCACGAACTGCTGAAAATGGTAATAACTAACAGACTTTGACCCCAATAGATTTTGAAATGCAAAGCAGGTACTTGAGCCATCAGCCTTTCCAGTATTTCATAATCCCTGGAAATGTAAGGGAGTTTCACATATTTGCATTCATGTAATTGAAACCTAATGAGTGTGACGAAACATTTTTTGTAACATTTTTTAAAGCTACAACAAAAGACATTTAAATGCCCCTGGAAATCACAGCTAAAGCTTGGGAGAGGGGGAGGATCTATCTCACTAGATCTTTCTTTCATTCTCCAGTTCCTCAAGGTGGGAAAAAAACACCTATGTTCACAACACGCAGAATTTTACCATATTTACATATGAAGCTTTAATTATACAATTTAAGGTAGTGACACTTTAAAGCCAATTCTTGTGTTTCATTACCTGTCCCTACTTTCAGTGGCCAATACGCTGGTAATATCTCTTAGCCTTCAAGAGAATAAATGGTGAGCTGCTGCTTGCCAGGTTTCATGAATCTGTGGAGAGAATAATTCATTACACAAATATCTCTGTGTTTATTTTTAGTCCCTAGATGAAGAAAAATAAAATATCAGACCTAAAACTACAGCTAGACAAGCTAAAAGGGTCTGGCAGCTTGAAGCAAAACTGGGATTGGGGCTATTTAAAATAACTGGGCAGGTTGGATAGGGCAAAGTTTGGCAAAGTTTATTTTCCTAGCTTGATTTCCAGGACCAACTTTCACAAGAAAGCAACATGAGTATATATTTCTACTCTGGGCTTGCTCTGCGTCCTTTTTAGGCACATTCAGCACTGTGAGGAATGTGTGGACTCCAGGCTTGAGCAGTGCTTGCTGCTCCCAAGGGGCTGGAGCTCGAGCCCTGCAACTCAGGTTTTGAGCAAGTTAGAGATGGACTGAGAGTGCAATGCATGCAAAGGCATTTTGTTTCATTTCCCCCTCCAGAGAGGTCAAGGGTGATGTCTAAGGCTAGAAGGAGGCGTTATATTATTGAGGATGATACTGTGCGTCAGAACATGGAGCCCCACCTGGAGGGGCCTTGTGTTAAAGCCTGGTGTGTTAGCAGTTTAAGTGATCTTTTGGAAAGATCACTGGTTCTCCTCTGAAGATTTCAAGAGGAGTTGTAAACAATTCCTAAGTGTAGTAGGACCGCTGATTGGAAAAACTCTTTCTGTAGAAATTGCCGGCCTGTTCTCAATGTCTATAATGAGACCTTAGGAAAAGATGTGTAAAGAATTCATCTGTCAGGGTATATGTGCCTGCTGGAAGCAAGTTTTGCTACTACACAGAGAAGGAAGGCTCAAGCCCTTAGTACCCTGGTGAGAAGTTCCATTGCTTATAGAATTAATAAAGACAACAGGAGCTGCTCAAACGTATCTTGGGAAATTTGAAAGTATTATCCGATGTTCAACCAAAAGACCCTTAGATGTTCTATAGTTTCCCTTATTTGCGATTGAGCCCCAAATTCCCACCCTAGAAGGGCTTCATTTTGGGGCATAATGCTTTTTTATAACAAGAGTTACTTTGAGAATGTTTCCTTTCCAGGTTCCACCTGGAAAGAACCTGTCCCCAGGAGCAGCTCTGGTCTTAAATCAGGGCATGACCTTACAAAATAAAAGCTTTTATTTGTCAATATTTAATTCCACATTTACTAAATGGCAGGTGGACGCTAGACTGACTTCACTGGAAATAACTTGGCAAAGATTTAACTAGCTTTAATCTACATGGAAAGTAATGTTGGAAATAACCCTAACATAATGATAACATTAAACTCATGGCTTGTAAGATTTTTCCTAAATGATGACATACCAGACCTGCATGTGTAAATGAAAGAAAATGGTTAAAACTACACTAACGGCCAACACAACAAAGGGTAATTATTAACCACCTTTTCTTCCAAAGAGTTGGGAAATACTCTACTGTAGCTGATCCAAGGCACTGTTACGTAATAATCCCTAAAAACTATTTCCAGATATTCAATATTCTTATTCTGCTTTTTCCCCCTGATCTGTTACACCTGCTTGTACTGACACCTTCGTACAGGGAACTTTGATGTTTTTAAGCTGAACAGACTGCTAAATAAAAATGGTCAGTGTCCTGGCTTTTCTCTCAAAATGATAGTTTTTAGCAGTGCAGGAACGCAATGCATTTCCATCAAGGACATGTAGCCATGAAAGACACCAAATTCCACTTTTGGGGCTTTAACTAAGTAAGAAGCTAGATGTTCTCACTTTCACTAGCAAAGTATTTATGTACATGCTCGATTTTCCTATGGAATTAGGTTTAAAACTAAACTGTATACTACTGCTTTGCCATATCAGGGCATTTTTATAGAACTAAAATCTAAGCATCAATTTGGCTTACCAATTTGAGACTGAATTTCCCAAGGGACCAGCTTGCATAGAAACCAGCTACATCTTTATGTGTGAATGAGCATTCACACATGTAGTTACAGACACCGCATACTCTTTGGTTATCACATGTACTCCGGCATTTCTTCCTAACAATGAAAAAATTCATCTTGAGCCTGAAATTAAAATTTCACAGACTTCTGTCTGAATATTCAGTTGGTGAGCTTTCAACTTAGCCTTGCTTGTAAAGAATCTCTCTGTTTTTTTCTGTTGTGTTTAAATTCAAGTTAAAAAAAATCTTTGCTTCTTTCTTGTGTGGTATCTAACAAAACAATTCTTGTTTGTCCTCTTTCTTGGTCATGACTGCCTAAGTTGCCCTTGAGATGGTTTCTTCGTATTCTTGCTCAAGTTGATACAGGCCAAATTTATAAAATTGAATCTAAAACTTGGGAAAATTTTGACCAAAAAGGTAGCTTTGTTTAGTCTGAAAGGATTAGTTCTAGCACAGAGTGGCCTGCTCTTCAATAATCATTGAATTCATGCTTTTTGAACAGGCACATCTTCCAAAAGCTTACATAACCACATATAAGTGGTTTTATAATGTAGCAGTGCCAGCACTATAGCCTTGTCCTGCTTATTTTCCTGTCCTTATGCTAATCATGGGACATGCTGAGCAACAAGTCCTTTCCACAAATGACGGATGCTACTAAGAAGTGCATCTTTTTAGATGTCACAAACCTAATCACTCTGGATTAATGTAAAAGTTGAGAAGATTTCAGTTAAAATGTAAAACATAAATTAAATGTATATAGGTCTGGAAGGTATCATCTGTCACTTGCATCTAAGATACAAGATATTTTTGAACCTCACCTCTCCACTCCCTCACTCTCACTCTAGAGAGCGAGGGGAGAATCTCCTATTTCCTTATAACCACCATAACACCTGTGTTAAAAAGGGCTAAGGTACAAGACTTGACTTTTTTCCTGTTAATTGTAAGAAATTGGGTGTCACGTTTAAGACACTTTTAGATAAAATACACTAGGGGATCTTATGGAGAACTTCTTTCCTGTTGCCCCAAAGTGGTGTTTTCATTGACTAGAAGCTTGTAACTGTAGGAAGATGCCTATGTTTAGCTGAGGCAAAGTTGATGGTAATGTCTTTTGAGAACTTCACTGAGATTTATGTAACAGGGTCAAAAGTGATCCGCAGGAGCTGCCAGAATGATCAAAACCTGAAACACAAACCAAGCACCACATGCTCAGTAATGCCACCTTCCCTAAAAGAACAATGTTACTTCAAATCCCAGGCAGAATTTAGTTTCAGCCAACTCATGTCTGTACTGCTGCCTCTTTACCTAATGCATCTTGGATAGCTTAGCATCTGCAAGCTTATAGATAATCCAATTAAATTAGCTATTAAGGTCCTTGAGGAAACGCTGATGAGCCTAATTTAACATACATTGGATTTTCAGAGAAAGCAATACACATACCAGAAAGGAAAAGGCAAAACAGAGAGCACCTTCTCACAGTGTTCTTATCTCTACATAGCCTTGGGATGGGAACTACGGCAAAAACAAAGTTAGAACTTCTACACCCTTGTCGTGGGCCATGTTTTGTTTAGCATTTAAACTAACACGGATATGGAGATCTTCTCTATGGCACAAAGCCAGAATGTCAGACAAGGTAAATCTTTTTACAAAGTACTGTGGTTTTTGTTACTGTACAGCATGTCTTGTCCCAGCCTTTCAAAACTTTGCAAAGGGGTGGCTCCTGGCAAGTACTACACACTGCCTCACGCACGAGTACTGGCCCAACACATCACTGTTAAAAGCCATTTAAGGCACATGGAATGCTGTGGGTGTTCCTCCACTTGGTCACTTGTAATCAGGTAAGAGTATATGAATGCAAGTCCTAGCCTTAGGCGCTTGCATTTCAAATGTATATTGGTTTGAATGTGGGAAGCAAAGCTTTTTCACGCTGTGTGGCAACTGAAACAAAGACCTCTTGTATGGTATTGCAGCCATACAAGGCAGTTTGTTTTCTGTTGGGTAGGAAAGATTTATTGCATGAATTCCAGCTGAAGCATGATACTAATTTTTTTTTGTTTTACTGTTAATTATTTATGACTTCTGAAAAGGTATAAAAGAGTTAAAGCTGGCTCTGAGTTTAATTCAATGATTTAACTGTCCCTATTTCAGAGAAGAGGGCTGCTGTAGCGATCCTGCAGAGGGCTACTTCTGACCTGCGCTGAACTTCAGAAACCACTGGAAGTGAAGAATACTTTGGATAAGTGGTGAGTTGGACTTGATACTTTGGAGCAACTTCTCAAATTTGGCAATGTTCTCAAGGGTTTGGAAGGAATAGATTTATCTTGGTATAAACCAATTCTGTGACATTTATGAACAAATTATTTCCTGTGCTACTCAAGTACTCAGCTTCTATAAAAGCAATCATTAATTTTGAAATCTCTGTCTTCCTCTCCTAGTTAATAGATTTCTACAGAAAATAGCTTTAATTTTTCTCCCAATTTTTATTAAAAAAAACCCACCTTCATTTTGAAATAGAAATTCAATCTTTCCCCTTCTCCGTAGCAGAGATCAGATTGTGACTTGTATGAAATACTGAAATCCAGATACAATAATTGATCATCTTGCAAAGACACTTTAGGACTGATACCACAAATATAGATAAAAAGAGAAAGACATACACATTTTTAACACTCTTTACTGATTACTTAAGCGAACAGGTATTTCTGGAAGCTGGGGTGTGTACAGTATTTGAGATTAACTCTTGCTAAATGGTTCAGTACCATAGGAATGCTCTGTGCCAAATTAAAGTCATGCCACACCTGATTCCAGCAATGGTATTTTAATATTGGGACTGTTTGACATTTTCCATAAACAGTGTAAGAAGTATTGGCTTGTACAGTCTCACTTGCACCAGAATAGATCTTGCTTAGCAAAACTACTTGACAATAAAATAATCCCTTCCGTTCTTAATGGAGCTCCAGAACACCTATTTTAACCAGATAGTTATGTCGCTTATCAGGATCTAATACATAAATCGTTCCTGATTTGGGGGGACACAGAAACTTGAAATGTGTTCTTCACATTGCATGCTCTAATTAATCAGTCTTTTCACTAACTGTTAGCGTATTTCTTTTGTGTGAGTGTGTATGTGTGATTTACAGTAGCAGGGAGAGGAGCACATTCATTGAAGCACACGCTGTGGATTAGTGATGGCAGCATCTAGCTGGAAGCACAGAGAAGTCCTCAGCTGAAGGCTCTGACCTTGCAGGGATGGGTCCTTTACTGAAAGGCACGAGTGGTCAGCCACAGAGAATTTCAGCTGTGAGTTGCACGGAAAAAGCTAGCAGCAGTAGCCCTAAAGAACACAAGCTATGGGATAGGTGTGAGTTTCCAAATTGTTCACCTCCCAAATTCAGGAGAATCCCAAATTCCTCTTTTACTAGAGTTTTAGTGTTGAAACCCCCCCCCCCAAAAAAAGTGTTTTCGGAAGCACCTACCTATTTCCAGTACAATGCATAGCAAACCAAAGTTCTCAAGTCAGACAATTTTGCCTTCTGAAAGGCAAAAATCATTAGATGTCAGTTTACCATGGCTCAATAGGACTTACTGAGTCTGTTCGGGTTATTTTTACACCATGTTTTCCAAAGCTTTGCGATTCACACCCTATTGCAGTGTTGTCTCTCTTAGTGCTTCTTTTTCCCATTTTTAAAAGAAACCAAACAGGCTCTGACCTTGCAGGGATGGGTCCTTTACTGAAAGGCACGAGTGGTCAGCCACAGAGAATTTCAGCTGTGAGTTGCACGGAAAAAGCTAGCAGCAGTAGCCCTAAAGAACACAAGCTATGGGATAGGTGTGAGTTTCCAAATTGTTCACCTCCCAAATTCAGGAGAATCCCAAATTCCTCTTTTACTAGAGTTTTAGTGTTGAAACCCCCCCCCCAAAAAAAGTGTTTTCGGAAGCACCTACCTATTTCCAGTACAATGCATAGCAAACCAAAGTTCTCAAGTCAGACAATTTTGCCTTCTGAAAGGCAAAAATCATTAGATGTCAGTTTACCATGGCTCAATAGGACTTACTGAGTCTGTTCGGGTTATTTTTACACCATGTTTTCCAAAGCTTTGCGATTCACACCCTATTGCAGTGTTGTCTCTCTTAGTGCTTCTTTTTCCCATTTTTAAAAGAAACCAAACTATCCTGTGCTACACTTGAGAGAGATTTACTCTGAGGGGTGCAAAACAATCCCTTTCCATCCCTGAGAGGCTGTGCTGGTTTACGAGCAAATTAATTTTGTCAGCTGGAAGCTGCTCTTCTGACTTCCACATTTTCCCTGTGCATAGTACTGCAACGTTGATACAGACATAATTTTTTTATAGAAGTAATATATTTTGCACTTGGGAGACAGACGTGGAAGCCGTTTATGTCCATCATGAGGAATTCATGTCAGCAGAACCTTTTATATCACAGTTAAACTGCCTGAAGCTTGCTTATGTTGTGCCTTGGGTGGAGTGACCGGTGGCTTGGTCTAAGTCCAGACCACCTGAACAAGGTGGCAAATGGGCCCTAACTGCATACTTGCCCAAACAGTGCTTTGCACTCAGACTGGGTAACAACAATAATTGATCTATTCCAGGTCTTATACTCTTCTTGGTTTGAGTTTTTTTCTTAATAACTGTGACTTGTAACTCAGCTTTTCTGAGGTGGTCAACTCCTTGGTCATTTTGTCATCTAACATAACAAATATGGCTATTTAAAATCCAAGTTCATCTGAAACTCTATGCTCCTTTTGCATATTTGGTTTTTTGTGAACACAACAGCTTTCGATAGCTTTTGTTTTTCCTGACTTGCAGTCAGTTAATGAATGCTGAATGATCAATAGGAGTTCAAAACCAAACCTAGGCTGCAGTTAGGTTTATTCATACCCTTCTCAAGTCAGTTTGCTGTGCCAGTCATAAAGCTCCTGCTCTGTCAGCTGCTGAGCCATCCTTGCCAAGGCTAACAATCTGTAGGAGTCAGCTGGATTGCATGTCCTGCTAATGAACTCGACCTATACGTTGCTAAATAAACTGCTGGATAAGTGGGTAAGCAAACTGTAGCTCTGTTTGTCATGCTGGAATGGAAGGTGCCTCCTGGCCTGACAGAAATGAGCCTTTCCTGACTTGTGGATCACCTCCTGACTAACTGTACAAGCTAGGGAGCCAGCAGATCTAATCTTCCATGATAAAGAATGAATAATGAAGGAATATTTCTGGATCCACAACTTAAACAACTTACCTGGTACCAGCAACACAAACTTCAGGAGGAAGGAATACACTTTTCTGCCCTATCTGTTAAAACTTTTTGGTGAATGGCCACCAATAGCAGCAGTGCAAATCTCAGACTTTCATTCCCTCAAGTGGAACGTCAGCTTCTTTAGATTTTGTCAAACACTGCGATTTGAAGATCATGTTTCTGCCTGCTGTAATCATGTCTCTCCTCTCTGCAACCAAGTCAACAAGACTGCAAAAGTAACTGACAAATCCGTGCAGGATTTCTGTGATTTCTACTCTCTCCCCAGTCCAGATTTCTTATTTTTTGCATCCCATTAGATGTCTGTCCTGGATATGGTAACAGTCACATGGATATGTTCAAAAAGTTGTGAAACTAGGGTTACCCAAAGTACTGGAGGGACAGTTCAATCTGAACACTTGTGCAGATGATGCACTGTTAGCAATTAAACTTTCCAGACACAACAGGCATATCTTAAAAGTGTTTTAAAGATTGCTCAAAGAACAAGAGGAGGATTCAGCCATATATAAAAAAAAATGCGGTGAGGGAAGGCAGACACAAGTTATCCTTGCTAGTGGCTTAGCTGTGAGGTTGACTTACATCCTTTTAGATGCTTAGCAGACTGTTTCTGACCGAGCCTGTGCCGTTTCTGTTTCAGTGCTATGCCCCATGTACTCTTTGTCTTGTAAGCTCTTAAATTCCAGCTTGACCATGCTTTGTTTGTGCCCTGTCAGATCCTTCATTAATTTAATTATATCTACATTATCTATATATGAAATACTGCGTAGCATGCGGGTGCTGCAGTGAGCAAGTCTGACATTATTTTTGGTATGCTTGTTAAATGTGGCATGGGACATGTGAACTGTCTGATGATGAGACTAAGCATCTCTTATAAAGCGAAATGCACTTGCCTTGAAAGCTCTTTCTGAAGAGTAATTTAGCAGGAATTGACTAAGGCCCTTTGCAGCAGAGGGAAAGGAATTGTTTGCAGGTTTTCAGTATTGACTGCACTGGGAGGTAGAGAGGGAAGAAGGTAATTCTTCTGGCTTTAGCGCTTATAGGATGCTGTCACATTTCTAGCCTCTCTTGATAAAAGCTCAGTCTGATTTCTTGGAAGCATCTGAAATAAGGTCCCAGTACTGCCAATGGTGCCAGTACTGCCAACGCTTTCAGACAGAATTTCTTCTTGGAAAACCTGGTGTGTGTGTATGTGATGGTCTCAACACAATTTCCACTCCAACCTGCTGTTTCACTAAATTGACTGTTACTCCCCGTGTATCACAGCTCACTATCTTGTAGACTCTTGTCTACGAGACAGCTTGTATTCAAGACTGGATCTGTTGTTACCATAATGTCCAAGCAAGCAATGATCTTGAACTGTGTTGTCAGCTCAAGACATTGAGATAGAAGAACCCTGTAATTCATATTCCAAATGAACTGAGCAGACTGACAGACTGCCCAAGATCATACAACGAAGCATAGTGTAAATAACAGATAATCTACTGTCTCCAAAACCCCAGAAATCGATTCAGTTTCTTAATAAATGATGATTAAAATGTCCTTTAACACTATTAAAGCACATATGGTTCTGTTCAGGCAAGAATTTTCTTGACAGAGCAGTAAATAAACGGACCCCTCCTTTGCAAGTGCCTTCAGACAATGCTCCAGCTAATGAAAGGTCTTATAATCATTAGAATCACACCATCAATTAATCCAAATGTCCTGGCTGCAACCCAGCCATAGTAATGTGGTCCCCCCTGACTATGTAAACTCCTTTTGCAGTTGCGCTGGGCTGATGTTCTTACTCTAACAGAGACAGCGCATCCACTCAAGGGTCTGACACCGTAGCTTTTTTCCTCTTCATGCTTTAGTTGTGCTAAGAACTCCTATTCCTGCTCCAAAGAGCATGCTGCCCTCTGAGTAGGCTACTTAAGCACAGTTAACATATATTTTGGGTTGCTTTTAACTGCGTTCGGTTTGGTGCTGCTGTGCCTTCCTGAATGAGGGTCTGACTTTTGAAGGGAAGAGCTAGGCTTCTTATACAAGTCCCTCCTGGGTCAGATTTATGATTTTATTAAAAAAGAAAAAATGCTGAACAGTACCATGACTTTCCCTCTTTTCTTCCTCAGCTATTACCTAACAGGATGGAGAACAAGCAGCAAAGCAATGGTGAGATGAAAGAAAATAAGGCAGTGAAGAAAAATATGGTGAGTGAATTCCCCAAACCTTCTGTTAACACGTGTGTTTGCTATTTGGGGACTGGAGGCAGAAAATAACTATTTGGAACCTATATGAATACTTGTTGGCATGGGCTCGGTGTCCTATAATCCAGAAATACTGCTGTTCCCTTTCTCCCTTTGGTACCCGGACTGCTCATGGCCGTACTGTGCAGCTCCATCACAGGCCTCTCATTTTTTCTGTGCTTCTCTTTATATGTATGTCTGGGTTTGAACTAACCAAAAAACTGTTTAGGCAAACCATTCTGGGATTATGTGACTTTAGGATAGGTTAAAGCCTCACTTTTATGGCGAGGGTCTCTGTCATTTGAGGACAGTGGTAACATTCTGGAGGAGAGTATCTGTGCCTTCGAAGGGAAATTTTGGGGCACGTATTCTGTGGAAAAAAGCTTTGATTTTTGTCTCTGACACCTTTTACACCACAAAGCTGTGTATTCTTCTCCTTTTTCCCCTTCTGCCCTGACACATAAAAGCAAACTGATGCTTCTTTCCATGGGAACATGGAGATTTGAGGAAGTGGAAGCTGCCAGGATAAAAATTGGAGGGGTGTGGAAAGTAGCACGTGTTTTGTTTCTGTAGCTTACTGATGGTGATTATAAAAGGTCAAAACCTGTGAGTTAAGGTGAGAAATTATGTATGTATTATTCACACGCAGCCGTATTATCTGTATTTGAGTACGAACTGAACTACTTGCCCTGTGCTATTTGAAATAAAACTAAATAAAACACAGGTGTCTGATTCATCTCAAATACACTCCGTGTATTTGAGAGGCTTGATTCTCCTAACTTGACTTTTTTACTGCTTATGACCATTCAAAGAGGTTATAAATGATGCCCGGATCACCTATCTATGCTGACATTTCTCAATATGTACGATAATTTTACATGTTAATGAGTAGCATCTGGCTTTCTATTCAACCACTGCTCAGCTTGATCTGAGCCAAAGCCACTTCAAAGTTGCTGTATCACAAAATGCTACCAAACCTGCAGTGCTTTATGGTATTATTTGTGACTGAGAGCTCTACGCTAGTTTTGAGGCACGTAACAAGTCAGAAGTGGAAGCGGCACAGATTTGCACATGCATTCTCCTGGGAATAGCTCCCAGAGGCACTTGATGCTCATCGATGGCCAACTAGAAGGTGTACTTTAACTCGTAGCAGTTCAAAATCCCCGTGTTTGCAAGTAGGTACCTTCAAAAGGAATAGCTGAAGGCCTTTCTCTCCCCCAGGCAGCATGTCTAACCACCACCCGTTACCTGTGGCGGGTCAGACCTAAACCTCCCAAGGCTGCAGAAACATCCAACGCACCGTGCGGTTAGCATCCTAATGGGCTGCCAGTCTTGCGGGACCGTCACTTTCCAGCCTCAGCAACAACACGGGAAAACTCTTCCCTCCTCACTCCAGCCTCTTGCTTACAGAGAGGCAGCCTCCGCTTCCAG
>NW_009259117.1:1748154-1752490 GCF_000687185.1 Egretta garzetta | reverse complement strand
CCGGGTTCGGGATGGCCTGGGTACTCGGGGCTTTCCAAAAATGGGTCTCCTTCAGGGTATCGGGTAAGGAGCTCCAAAATCCGGGTTCCCGATATCGTTAGAAAGCTTTAGCAGTATCCGTTTAAGTGTATTACAACCTCCTTATGCACGCTTACAAGTGTGTTTTAATCTGAGATGGGGATTACAAATAACGAAGCGAAATACAGTGTTCTAAACTGTGTTTTGAAAGCTGAAATGCAAACTAGCATGCATTTAAAATAAAAAGGCACCTGAAGGCTCACAGTAGCTGGCACAAATGCGACGCTGAGCAAGGACAGGAGTTGGGAAAAGCATCTTTCAGAGCACGGTGCCCTGGGATGTGTGATAAAACCAAAGCCGCGGACTCTCGCAAGTAAGTAGATCTCAGGTATCTGGAGGTCTTTGCTGTGAGCTGACACGCAACTTTCCAGACTGAACACTTACTGCCGTGGTGACGGTCACACCTACCTGCCCTTGCGCTGACGGCAGCGACGCATGAGCACACGGATGGCAGTGAAGGAACACCTATGAGGGAGGCGTAGTCGCCTTCGTGTTTACCGAAGATTTCTTACTTTGGGTTTTTCTTTTTTTCTCCTTTCCTTTTGCTGGTGTTGTCAGAGGGTAAATGTTTTTCTGAGCAACAGTTTGAAATTTTTTTTTTGTGTGTTCTTGCTTCATTGTACTTTTGTCTTTTATCTGGCATTGCTGAAGCCTGAGCAAATATTTAAAATAGTGTGTGAGGAGGTAGGTCATGGAGAAGTTGAAGTTCGTGTTTCAAGAACTGTAGAACTCTGAACTGAGTAAGTCTGAGGTTTTCTGCAGCAGGCTGTATACTTGAAAACTTCTTGGTATTGAAGTAGGCTCTAAACCCAGCTATTTGCAACAGTTAAAAATAAAGTGGATGGGGGGTTTCTAATTTGGCAGCACTTCTGTGATTTGTCCTGCATTATCTTCCACTTAGCCCCATGTGCATATAATTTTCCCGTGCTGAAAGGTTTCAGTGGAGTTTTTAATATACACGAAGCTATATGATCCAAATAATTTTGTTTGCAGGATCTTTCTCGATGGCTCTAGCGTTGTTGGAGCAGAGCCCTTTAGCAATATTGCAACAAGATTACCGCATAGCACTGGTGAACTCACGCTTATCGTTTGTGAACCCTTTGAGAGCAGCCTGGTAGACCTCCAGGAATATTCTCAGCGTCACTAGTTCAGGGTAGTAGCAATTCCTCCTAAGCGTAGAAATGCTTGAGCATAGTAGAGAAATAATGGGCACATAATATGAGTTGTTACCACTGGAAGCTAAATAAAGACTTCTGTCAAAATTTCTACTTTTTGCTACTGAAGTAATGGCGCAAAGCTTTGTGTGTGTGGCAGGTTCATTTTAAGAAGCTGGCTAATAATAAGAAATTGTATTTGGCTTATGTAATGAACTTGACTGGATAGATTTCTTACACAAGGCTTTTTCCCTCCCGTCTACTTTCTCCTGACCTGACCGAAAACAGGCTGGTTAATGAACTGTGTAATCTCTTAAAAAGTTCCCACATTGCGTGGAAGAAGTTAAAAACACTCAGCTGTCCCACAGGGCACGTTTTGAGCCCTCGGGAGCAGCAGCTACGGAGCGTGGCAGACCCTATGTGTTGGGCTGTGCGCTGCGGTCCCTGCCCTGGCACCCCAGCATCTCATCCCTTCTTCACGGCTCGTGGCGAGTCTGCGACGACTGTGGAATGTGAGCTCCAGCACACGCTAACAACAGCGTGCGTTCGCTTGGCCTGCTGTGCCTGTGAGGCTGATGGAGCTCGTTCTGGTCCATCGTCACTGCCACTATGCCACAAGGCTGGTTCATGCTCCCAATCTTCATTTTCCAAAGCAAATGTACAGCTTTGTGCAGCTGATGGAGTGTATTGAATCGTTAACCTGTTGTATCTGCTAGCAGTGATACAACTGAAGCTGACTTTATTAGGCCTCCTTAAGCACATCTTTCTCCCTGTGAAAGCATTGAGATTTCAGTGAGTGATGAGGCTGGATGTGAAATGACAGCGAGATGTGCCTGAACTTCTAGATTCTTGCGGAGTTTAAAAAAAAAAAAAACAACCCCACATTAAAAAGCCATCCAATTTAACGTACTTAGAAGTCAAGAAAGGTGAGTTGTCTTCCATAATCCACAAAACAATATGTGCAGCAAACTGGCCACCAGAACACTGCCTTTAATGTCTCTTGGGAATGGCAGTGGCCGCTTCTGCTGCCCTCTGTAATGCAGCAGGAGAACTGAGTAATACTGGGGAGGGTGGAAGGGATGCCAAAATGTAAGGTCTCTCAAATCAGCTGACTGAAACGCCAGTATCTAAGCAGTCCTACCGTTTATTCAACAGCTGATGCGGAAGAAGAAATTGTTAGCAGAGGTGGGCCATAAAAACAAGACGAGGGGGATGGAGGGAGGAGAGCTGAAAAGGGAGAGTATGAGTGTGTCACTGGGGAAAAAAGGCAAACGGCATCTTCACCGGAGCGTGTGTATATGTGGCAGCAAATTACTGTTGGAGACTTGATTGTGGATTACAAAACCTAGTTTGTAGGCATCATTTTAATTTGTTTGGTCACAGTTTTACTAATCCTTATACGCATAGGAATGGGGGGCCACACCAGCTCACAGGCTTTCCCCTAAGTAAGGTCTACCCACAGACCTGTTGCATCAAATATGTGGTGCTCCCTGCTTCTTCGTGTTAGTGCTATGTTGCCAAGTTTCCTCTGCTGAGAACATGCTTCCCCAGCATTTTACTTTTTGGTGCGGGGGCTGATGGGATGCTTGCAGCAAAAATCTGTGAGGTTGAAAGAAGTTCAAATGTTCACTTATGCCTCAGTAAATGTTAACCGAGATACTGTCACTTCAAATTTACTGTTCCTTGGATTGCAGCAAGGGAAGTGTTTCAGGCCATTCTGCAGCAAGAAGATCTGCCTGCAAGAGCTACTCAAGATAGCATAAGGAGCGTTTAAAACCTGAGGTACGTTAATTTAAAGTATACTAACAACGGCTTTATCTTTTCTTTGTTTTTCAGAATTGGTCTGGGAGTCTTATTGTAGCCTCTTTAACTGGTGCTTTTGGGTCATCTTTTCTTTACGGTTACAATCTCTCGGTGGTGAACGCTCCGGCAGCGGTAAGTGCCTGACAGAACTGAATTGAGCATCAGCAGAGGGCAGCCTTGTCCGGCTCGTGTGTGCTTCTCCACAGCCTGCTTTTGTACCCCTCCTGAGGTAGCAGGAGAGGTTAAGTCTCATATGGGAGCTTTCTTTTGCCTGAAAGCTGCTTTCTGCTGTCCATGAGGTTTTGACATAAATTGGGTAGCTGTCAGGAAATGAAACGCTGCTGTTGAGGTGAGTGGGTGCATGTGGTTTGTTTCTCACTCTCCCTAAGCCCAGAATAAAACTAAATCTTCTTGCACACTTTTGCGCGGTAACATATTTTTAATAGTTTTTTCTTTCTGACTAGTGAGTATTTGGTAGCTCTGTGCACATGTTCAGCAACTTCTGTACACAGTGTTCAGTTCTGGAGGGTTGCACAACATTTCATTCCCACAGTACCGATATTATAAATAATGCCTCTGGCTTCCTCTTAAATAATGGGCCTCCTCTTCTGCGTTTCGTGGCGATGCCTTGTTTGGTTCTGAATTCAAAACTGCTGTGTTGACCATCTGCTGGCTGCAACATATGGAACAGATTTGATGAATAGAGTACTGTGAAATCAGTGTGCAGTAGTTGGGGGGGATTTCATTAAAATATCAGTTATCGCAAATGGAAATCTGAACATTTTGTTTTTACACTGGCTGTCTAGAGATCCTCTTAATTCAGCCAAGCGCAGCAGTAAGCGATTCAGTGGAGTTGCAAGCAACACTGTTTTGAAAAAGTAGCTAGTAAATTTTGGGAACTAGCAATGGAAATGCCATTCCAAAAGAGTTCCTTTCCAAAGCTAAGCTCCTTCTTTTATGGAAAAATCTTATTAAAATGTCTGGCTAGGTTTCCACCTAAATAGGTTGGTCACATTAAAGGTAGATGCAATATTTATGTGAATAATGAAAGAATAATTTTTTTTAAATTTATGTTTCTTACTGTGTATTTTATTTGGTAAACTGACGACCCAAAGGACTAGGAAGAGTAGGAAGTTTTAGTTGCCCCTTTCATAACTTCTGGGAATTTTCTTGATGTTCCTGGTACGTTTTGTACCAATAACACCAGCTTAGACAGATCAGATGTTTATTCTAGCATGACAGTTCTAGGCATCACTTCTCCTTGCAGTCATCGAATGGTAAACGTGGCTTTGAACAAAACC
>NW_009259117.1:1709412-1748144 GCF_000687185.1 Egretta garzetta | reverse complement strand
AAACTCTGTGAGCTATGGTATTGACTGTTCTGATGGTAGACATCCTTCCTGCGCTGCCTCGGTCCTGTCAACAGAGCAGTGAGAATGATCCAGTTTTTAAGGTTTAAGCACCATTTAAAAAATGAGCTGTCCTTGTAATCGGAGCTCTCCTGCCACTTTCTGCAGGAGTAAAAGAAAGAAAGGGTGATACGGCATGCTCTTTGGCAACACTTGGATGGGTAGGTTTGAACCATGTGGTAGATTATAGTGGTGACCAGAGTGTGGGTGGGTAGATTGAAGGTGCAACTGCACCGTGACAAATGCTAAGTTCCAGGCTTTGTGGTTAGTAGCACTTCCAAGACTGTCTGTTTATGCTTGAAATCTTTACTGTTGCTTTTGGACTGAAGCTGGGCACCGTGTTGATGGCTGTGGTCATGCTGTTGACAGGTATGCATGACGCCTGCCCTTTTCTAGTGTGGTGTTGCAGTGTTTGTTTGAGAACTTTGTGTCCTTCTTATTCATGTTAAGCCATACATTAGCTTGGGCTAAGGAGCAGACTTAGTTACACGCTCTACAGACAAGGAATACATAGCTGTGTACTTCAAGGGCAAAATACCAGTGTGGCCTGTGGTCCTCTCGCTAGCCCCAGAGTTAATCTGTGCCATCCATTTGCCTAGGGCAGGCCACCTTCCCGTCCCTGGAGCTGCAGTGGCCAGGTTGAAGGGAAGAGTCTGGGCTCTGCTCATAGCCGTGGTGGGGAGGAGCGAGCCGTACCAAAGCTGTGCTGCTTGCAGCACACGAACAGGAGCCTTTGCCCCATCTGTTTTCCCCCATTTGACACTGAATCAGTCTGCTGCAAGTCACACCCTTTGGGAATGCTGATGTGAGGTGACTGAGGAAAATCGAAGGGGAGCAGCTTTTCGCTGTAGATAAACAGGTTATATTGGGAGTGCAGTAATTCCTAAAAGCTGTAAGCTCAGTTTCATTTATAAACTTGGTAGGACAAATAACTTGTTCTGGTGGCGTGCGGCTTACAGCCTGCATTCTGTGAGCATCTCTCTGTAAGGTGTTGGATCTCTTCTGCCCCTATTTACTTCAGTACAGTTTCTTTTGATGCCTAAACTCCTCCAACCTTGGGGGAGGACTGTATGATGCTTTGAGAGGTATTGAGAAAATGCCTTATAATGACTGCTCACTAAAACATGGGATGTTTCCAGGATCCTGGAACCAAACACATCAGCATGATGACTGAGCTGGGGCAGGGGGAAAGTTCAGTAAAGACTGAAGCACTCAAGAACTGTTTGTGAACTCTCGTATATGTTCCCTTTCGGTGCTGAAAGATACACCAGCTCATCAAACCACAGGGGAATACACCTGCAGTTCTCACTGGTGAACTTTACTGCAGGTCATCTCGTAAGGTAGAGTCAGTCCAACTTCTGTGTTATTGCAAAGGGGGAATAAACTGCACCAGCTCTGCTCGGAGCAGAGAGCACTTCCCACTCACTCCCTGGCTTTTCTGTGGGAAAGAGCAGTGGCCCATCGCAGGTGTGCTTCCCCCTGTGCTTGGCCACAGGAGAAACCCAGAATTAGAAGTCCTCATGGGCTTGTTCAAAGAGTTACTGGAATTTATTAAAAACGTATGGGAGCATTTGGCAGTAGGAGGACATGCTTTAATTGAATACAAGTCAAAGCTGTCTTTTTCTGAGCTGAATTTCTACAATTCATTCCATGGACTGGTTATGGGCAAGGTCTGTGGAACAACGATGTGCTTTGTGCTCTCTGCGGAAGCGAAGTCTCTGCTACTTACTGCCGCGCAGCCCTTGCCCCCTTCCTGCAGGTGGCTGCAGCTCTGCATTCCTTTTAGAGCTGATACAGGGAAAGCGAGACTGTTGCAAAAATGCATAGCCTGCTGTCTCGGCCAGTTGGATAGTTGTCTCTATGTGGGAATGACCCTTGTAACTATGGGTAAGGTCATTTTTCTTCTCTAAAGACCAGCTTATCTCTTCCCTTGATGGAAGTTATTTATAGTTCAAGAGGCAAGGAAAGTATTTCCCTTATATTTAAAATAAATACATTAAAACATATATATATATATATATATCTCCCTTATGTTTCCCACCCTAGCACTACTACCTTAATGAACTGAGGCAGCAGAATACGAGATACTGATACCAGTCAGCTACCATTCCTTGTAGGCTTTGGTTAAGGGCTAAAATTTTTGTATACACATTTGTGCCATTAGTGTTGTTCAGACAACTGATGAAAATCTCAAAGGAGCCTTTCCACAGAATTCAATGGATTCAAATCCAGTGGATTTGTTGGGTCAGACTTGTTTTGTTCTTTGGGTTTTCATTTTCATGTGCAACTCCTCAAGACCTGTACGTGTTATTAGCTTCCCATTTGTTGTCAGTGGGAATCCAGACACAGGTGCTGCACATGCCAGCACATTTATCTGTTCCTATTGAGTGTTGTAGTTTGTACTTTCTTTTCTTGAACATTTGCAGATATTTGATGTCTCCTTGTAAATAACAAAGCTATGCTGAAAAAATTAGTCATAACACAAGGGAAGAATAATTTGCATGCTATTTTTAGCCATAATCATTAGCAAAAAATACGCCGTACGCTCTTGCAGCTTACATTATTGCACGGGACATTTTCTAGTAAAAATGCTTAATAAATACATTAAAACATATATATATATATATATATCTCCCTTATGTTTCCCACCCTAGCACTACTACCTTAATGAACTGAGGCAGCAGAATACGAGATACTGATACCAGTCAGCTACCATTCCTTGTAGGCTTTGGTTAAGGGCTAAAATTTTTGTATACACATTTGTGCCATTAGTGTTGTTCAGACAACTGATTAAAATCTCAAAGGAGCCTTTCCACAGAATTCAATGGATTCAAATCCAGTGGGTTTGTTGGGTCAGACTTGTTTTGTTCTTTGGGTTTTCATTTTCATGTGCAACTCCTCAAGACCTGTACGTGTTATTAGCTTCCCATTTGTTGTCAGTGGGAATCCAGACACAGGTGCTGCACATGCCAGCACATTTATCTGTTCCTATTGAGTGTTGTAGTTTGTACTTTCTTTTCTTGAACATTTGCAGATATTTGATGTCTCCTTGTAAATAACAAAGCTATGCTGAAAAAATTAGTCATAACACAAGGGAAGAATAATTTGCATGCTATTTTTAGCCATAATCATTAGCAAGAAATGCTAATAGTATTCTAAAAGTGTTTTCTCTTCGTATTCATTACTATCAGAAATGAAATTCAAATAAACAAGGAGATACCTGAATCTAAATATAATCTGAGTGTTGGTGTTAAAGAGATAAGAAGTACTACTTGATTTAATGTCAGATTGAAAGTTTACTGTGAGATTCTTCTAAGTGAGCCAAGCACCAAATTTTGTGTTTGTTTTTTTTTTTTCCTGTCTGTTTGTATAGAAACATGTAAGATGGGATGGGAGAAATATCCCTGTCTTCCTCTTAATTCAAGGCACAAGAGGCTGACAAGAAACTTGATAGAAGGAAGACAGTAAGCGGTACATTCTACCTCCACCATTCTTGGGTACTTTGCAGGTGGAGAGGTAGTGTTTCAAACCAAATAAAGTCCTCAGTTTGAACAGTCCACATGTCCAAGGCTGGAATACTTAAAGAAATTCCTAGTTTGAACAGGGAAAATGTGTTAGGCTTATACTGCTGAGTGCTGCCTCAGGGTAATTTAGTAGCTATGGCATGCTGGAGGAAATCTGAGCAGAAGCTGGGGAAAAGTGCCAAGAATTAAACTTTGTGATGCTGCAGAGCATGTTGGGGAGCAGCGACTCAGAACGGGTGAGAGCGTTACACAAGCGTGCCGTGCCCTTACGCAGCGGTGACAGCCTGGGGCCGCATCCTTGCCAGAGCATCAGGCGCCACGGTGGCATCAGAGCTTTGCTTGATTTCGAAATGAGAACAGCATAAAAATGAGGAAGCTTGACTAAAAAGAAAGTAAATAGGCGATGTCTCTGCAGGCAATACAGAGATTGTTTAAAAATGTCGTACTGGAGCTATGCCATCTTTACCTTTTAGAAAGATGAAGAAACTTTGGTGTAATTAAACATCAGGAAAGGGAAGTAGTTACAAGGCGTCCTTCAAAAACCTGCAGTTGTGCTGACGTGAGGGAAGCAGAAAAAGAATATAAACTCTGATATATTGAAGGCTAGATGAAACTGAAAAAGGGAGTGCAGAAAATACAAGGACATAACAAGAAACCTGAATTGATGTTTTGGATCAGAGAAGTCTGGGGAGGTCCCATGCTGGAACCTTTTTTATAGGGGTTCTATTGGAGAAGCTGAAATGTCAGTAGAGATATGGAATAAAATTAGTGATAATTTTGTGTCAGGTTGCCAAAATACCTTAGCATTTGTTCAAGACTGAAAAAATAACTCAAAATATAGGCTTCGTATCACAGTTCAGCTTCTTTTTAAATAGCCTCAGGAACAAGGAGACTGAGAGGGTTAATGCGACTTTAAGAAAAAAATAGTTTTTAGGGGGAAAATTTGGAACATTCATGTTAAGAATTAGTTACTTGTACCTGACAAACTAGCAGAAACTGTAGTAGAAAAGTGAGAATTTGGAGAAGAGCTGGCATGGCTTTTGCAAAGGAGAACCGTGATTCAGGCATCTGAGTTCTCCAGATATACAAGAGGCTCCTGGACTTTCAAAAGATACCCTGGAAGGGCCCTTATGGAAAGCTCTTAAGGAAATTAGGTTGCCATGGGAGAAAAGTGTAGGTCTTGGGATAGCCAAAGAGTTAGAAGATGGGTTTCAGATTTTCATTTCTTAAGAAAACCAGCTTGTCTGGCAGATATATTCGTGTCAGGTTCTTAGGTGTCTGATTTCATGTTTGATACATCTTTTATTACTGAAAAGAAATTGTTTACCTTGTTTAGCAGCCTGAGCTTTGTTCAAAAAGCAACTTATGTAAATTTGAAAGGGAGAAACTATAACATAAAAATGATTTGGGATTCTTAATTGTAACGGTGCCAGACAACTAGCTCTTTTTGACTGCTGCTGTGGGCTTCCCCCCCTGCCATCAGTATCAAACCAACAGCTGTCAGCTCTTGCTTCCCTCCTCTAACATTTATTTGTCTTGGCCGTAAATTCTTTAGGAGAAAAATGTTATCTTTCATTGCCTGGCTTAGTAGGTCCTTGATTTTGTATGGCTGCCAGATGCGGCAGTGTCATAAATACAGTGTAAAAGTGGACACAGCCTCCCTTCTTCCCTCAAATTAATGAATGCCAATTATTTTCAATTCTGTTTTTTTTTCCTAGTGTTATGCTGAAGAATTGCTAGAGTCACTTACTTTTACAATATTGGCCCTTTGGAAAAAACAGTCTAGTGAAAGGCACTTCATTTTGAGCAAATCTGAGATTACATTTTAGGACTGAAATACAAAATAGAGGTGATAAATATTGTTTCATGGTGAGTACAGTGTAGGCTTTTACCAAAAGAATTCCTACTTACATAACTTCTAAAGCATCTCTAAGTGTTTTTTCAGGGAATTTCTGAAGTTATATGTGAACTCTCCCCCCGCCACCCTGCCCCCAAACCTACCAACGTATGGCACTTGGTGCTGTGTCCTGTAAGGCAAGCCAAACTCTTGATGTCAGTCATGTTGCCAGCTGGCAGGAATCGGTTGCAACTCCCTTCCTCTTTGTTACCTGTGCATTTCTGCCAATTCACCAACTTCTTTAAGAGATTTTTCACTTCTGCCTGCTACTGGAACCTCCTTCCCTCCCTCTTTTTTTATTTCCAGGTTATGGGTACTATAGATGAATGAAAAAGCAGTAAAACTACTTGCTCCTAATGTAAGAGCCTGATTAATGATCAGTGACTCAACAAATTAATTGATTAATGGTAGTTAGCATTTTAACATTTGTGCATGCTCTTTTCTTTAAAAGGCATTGCAAATGCTAGGCAGTGCAGTTTTGTTTGCCTTGTCCAAAAAACCTTATGCTGGGATGTGATACATCACCTGCCTGAGGTTAAGAGTACGGGTGTGAGCAGTGAGCGGAGCTCAGCTGACGTATAGCACCTTGCCAGGCATGGGTGGCGTGATTTTGTGGAGCCTCCCTCCTTAGAGGTATTGAAAAACCTCTAGGCACAGTCCTGGGCAGCTGGCTCTAGGTGGCCCTGCTTGAGCAGGAGGGTTGGAGAAGATGGTCTCCAGAGGTCCTTCCAACCTCAACCATTCTGTGTCCGAGCCCGTAGCCCCAGTTCAGGCTTAAATGTTCATATATGGGTAGACAGTAAGGCTGTCTATGTTGTACTGACAACCTAAATGGTAACTTCCTTGCTTTACAGGAGGTGCTCTTCTATAAGCCTCTTCTACATTCATGTCTACCTGTGGCTTTTTTCCCCACCTTGTTTGTGACCGACATGTAGTTAAATACATGCATGTTCTTGACTGCTGCAGTTAGTCTGTATTGCAGTTGCATCTGGAAGCAAGGCCTCATTTTTTGGAGGAGGGACATAGAAGAGCAAGGATGGTTCCTGCAAGCAAGCTACTGTTGTTTTTTAAATTCTGTTTCTGTCAGTTGTGTTTATTAAAGTGTGATTTTTACATGTATTACTATTACTGTGTATTTTCTTTCAGTATATCAAGAAGTTTTACAATGAAACATGGGAAAGAAGATATGGCTTCTCAGTGGATGAAAGCACGCTGACTCTCCTCTGGTCTATAACTGTTTCTATTTTTGCCATTGGTGGCCTTGTGGGTGCCATTATTGTTACCCCAATCGTAAAGTTCTTCGGACGGTGAGTGTATTGGAAAACTTCTAGTTTCTAAAGCAGTTTCTCGCTTGGTCTCTCTAGAAGGCTTTAATTTTTATTTTTTTTTTAAAAAACCTTCTTCACCAGAATGCAAATTTAAACGTCTTAAAATGATGAAAGCTCATATCTAAGAGTTCCAAATTTCCAAGAGTTAAGTTAGTACCTTTCTGGCCTTACTGTGCATCGTTTTAGTGACAGAAGCCATTTGCTATGAATGGGCAGTGGGTTGAGATGTCAAGGAGGTTGAATTGTCAAGAATGCAAAAGGAAAATACCATAAAATAGGAAAAATTTCACAAAGGATTGGCAGATTCTTGTTTTGAGAGTCTGCTGAGTATCTTACCGTACACAAATAAAGCTGTCAACATGCTTCATTTGCTTCTCAACAACATTTGTTGTCATATGGTAATAAAAACTTGCTCTTACAGTTTTTTCCGTCCTTGTGTCAACTTAAAATACAGTTTAAAGAACTAAACTAGGGTGAAGTCTGTGTTTGGTCTTCCCCAAGTTTGGGGACACCTTCCCTGCTCTATGCAGTGCAGTATTTGACCATGTCATGACCATAGGTAATATGAGCATTTTAGCAATGTTTGTGCTGGTATATGTTTGCATTTTTGGAAATATTTCTATCAAATTTTTGTTTCATACAGTCTTCCAAAGAGAATTTTTGCTTAGGGACATGGTTTAGTGATGGGATGGCAGTGTTAGGTTAATGGTTGGACTTGATGATCTTAAAGGTCTTTTCCAACCTAAACGATTCTATGATTTTAAAAGTAATTTGTAATTTACCTATATTTAGAAGGGCATTAAAAAAAAAAAGCCATTATAACATTCATCTTAACTGCTCATTTGGTTTTTCTTTAATTGTAAATTCTATTTCATTTGATAATTTTTGCTCACTTAAATCACTAGAGAAGGTTGTCATGGAGGCTTAAATATAAGCCTCCACCTCCACTGTTCTTTCTTTTGTGTTCTACATTTTGACTATTTCCATCACTTTAGGTTGTATTCTCCTAGGCCTGTTTGTCATTCTCCCAACTCTTCCACATCCCATTTTTCACCTCAAACAGTATGTTTTCAGGTTCTTCCCTTTCATGCTTACAATAAACCTATTATCCATTCTTCACTAATTTCTTTTGTCCCTTCACTTCACCATTTGATTTTCACTTCTTAAATATTTTTCATAGTCACAGTATTTTATTTTTTTTTTTAGGTTTGCAATTTCTTCTGCCAATCATCAATTTGTCTTTTACACGCTTCTTAAATATATGAAACTGTGCCTGACTCAGACTGATTAATTCCCAGAATTGTCACTGAGTCTTCTTTACTTTATTAAAAAGTAAAGTAAAAAAGAGTTGAACAGCTTTGTGTGCAGGTTTGTTGAAGTAGTGGCTGATCTTAGTCACATTAATACCACTTTGATGGGAGCAGATCATGTTTCCAGGGCAGAGCTTCAAAGCTTGCAGACTTTGCCCCTGTTTATTATGTTTATCCCTGTTACATCGTGAAAACAGTGCTCTCGTAGATAGGGCGTACGAGTACTTGATTATGGCGTACGAGTACTTGATTAGAGATGGGAAGGGATTGCATCTCTCGGGGACCTGGATAAAGGCTGCACGTCAAAGCGTGGTTCTTGAGTTTGTTGTTCGTGCTGCAGTGTGTTCGTCTGGTCTAGGAAACCAGACTGACTTATTGGTACGGTAATTGGGGAGCACATTATGAAATGTCGACAGAACAATAAAATACTTCACTGTTAAATTGTTCAAGTGTAGGTTGGAGGGTTGTATGTATGATGAAGCAGAGCTCCATTTACACTGACAGAGAATAATGAACTAAGGGGGATCAAAAGCATTAGTCAGAAAAAATGTAATGACTTTAAAAAGAGCAATCTTGAAACATATTGCTGTAAGGTTAAGAACATAATTTCCAAATTACCAGATTCCTAGGCCCTACTTGCTTTGAGAGATGTAATTTTTTCAAAGAGAGCCTTTAACCACATAAACATAAGTCCCATGTTCAAACATGGCTTTGACGCTTCATAATTTAAATTTTCCTCTTCTGCCAAAGAGCAGCTGCTGTTGCATATCCTGAACGCCCAGAGTGATGTGCTCAGTGGGTTCCTTAGGCCACTGCTAGGGAGGCATTTGCAGGAGTGGGACGAGGCCTTCCCTCTAACCCAGTGAACCGTTTTGAGTATGGAGTGATTATGGGAATTTGTCTGGATTATCTCAGTAATGCTACCACTTTGTTGTTCTGAAGTCATCTACTGTAGTTGAAGTGGTGATCCAGTATTCAATCTGTTACTGGCTTTTATTTAAACACCTAGTTTAAAGAACACACAGCTTGTTACTTAAACACCTCGTTTCCTTACTAGACTTTTTGTATAAGGTGTCTTACTTGCTCCCAAGTGGGGCTTCTGGAGTCTTTCTTATTACTGAATTTTGAGTCAACAATACATTTTTGATGAAACCTTAGTTCTGTCATTTTCCTAGTTGTGAGTTTTAGACAAAAGGATTATTAATTAAAACCTCTAATTAAAGTTATTGCAGCCATGGAGGGCACATAGTCTCTAGGATTCTGTTCTGGCCTCTGGAACTATCCAGAACCATGAGAGCAAATGAAAACCTTGAAATCACAAGAGGTTAATAACACATGATTTTGCAAGAAGGCAAGGACAGCTCTGAGGAAGAGATTCTCCAGTGTTTTCAATATCCAAAATACCTAAAAAAGAAAAAGACAGAAAAAATCCTTAAAGCTTAGCTCTGCTTGTGTCTAGCTGACGGGTGAACTATCTGTCTCAACTGGAATGCCTATAGAAACTGATCTCTACTGCGCAAATGGCTCTTCTCTTAGGACTACTTCTGACTGAGTTCAGGATTGGAAGTTTCATTCCTGCAGCAGTACGGATAGTCTGTCTTGGAGAGAAACAATTTTGGCACTAGGTTGCAAAACTTACTGTTTGGCTTAGGACATAGCTGCTTGTGACAAATGCTCTGTGCTCAATCAGAAATTTTTGAAGGCACCTTTTTGGAATGCATGAATGCTTCATTTCTTTTGGCTGGAGAAAATTCTGAATTATTTGAATGGAAGAAACAAAAATCTTCATGTCTAAATGAATGCTAGTCTAGTATTTTTAGTGCAATAACCTGAACTGGGGTTCTGAACTGGAACTTGAGTCCAGATTCTGTTTCCCAGGTCTGGTGCTGTTTTGCATGTTAACTTTAGGTTGAGCCCACTTCACTGTCTATTCTTCTTTTTACCCAGTTACAGAGATAGGGATATTGATGTGGTCTATAAGCTTCAGCAAGACTGAAAAATGAAATATGCTGTGCAAGAAGTAGGTATGATTTTTATACTTCAATAGGTTTCATGTACCGTTTGGACAATTGCTTGATCAGGTTGTGATTTGGGACGTGAGAGAAATTATTAGGCTGACCAACACATCAGTGTGTGTCTTTTCTTGTGGTGGCCTAATGTTGAAGTTTGCACGCTTACACCTTCTCAGTGTGGTGAGTACAGTTACCTGACAAGATTGGTTGGACTTTCCCAAGGGAAAGTTTCTGCTGTCGTGCTTTATTAAGTGTGGTAACTGTATATCACTTACATTAAAGCTATACAAGCAGTGGTTTGTTGGGATTTTTTTATTTGTTTTTTATTTCCTATGCCTTGTTGCTAAAGTAATACAGTTTTGGTCTATGTGACCAGGAAAGCGTAGGGGTATTTTTATGATGTAGCAATTTTAAATATAATATGACCTGACTGGGAGTACACTCAGACAGCATGGGGAGTTTGGAGGGTATTAGCTGTATTTTTTTTTTTTCTTAGGAGCTATGATGAGAAGTTGTTCCCACTGCTTATATTTGTGATGGCTTGGCCCCAGCTGGCAGCCAAGCACCCACCCAGCTGCTCATCACTCCCCACCCCCCAGGTGGGACAGAGGGACTGGGGAGAAAACGGAGGAACAGGAGTAAAGAACGACTCATGGGTCAAGCTAAAGAAGGGGACACCAGCAGTTACTGTCATGGGCAAAACAGGCTCAACTTGGGGAATTTAATTTATTGCCGATTGGCATAAATATTTAATTACTGATCAAGTATTGGGAAGCAAGGCAAATGTTAAAACACCTTTCCTCCCACTTTCCCAGACAGACCATTGCTCCAGGCTCCTCTCCTCCCCCTTGGTTCCTTGGCAGGTCACAGACAGTCCCTTCAGCGAGGGAACAGGCAGTGCAGGGGTTCGGGGTCAGCATGCAGCAACTTCCCTCTGCTGCTCCTTCCATCTCGTGCGTCTCCTAGGCTCCAGCGTGGGTCCTCCATGGGCCACAGTCCCGCTGGGGATGCACCTGCTCACTCCTGGAGCACCTTCTTCTCCACTGACCTTCTCATTCCCTCATTCCATCTCCTCGCAGAAGCCACCCCTGCAGCCCCTTCACTTCCAAAACCTTGCCACAGACACCTAGTGCAGTGTTTTCATTACCAAAAAATTACACGCTTTATATAGTCACACTCTAAACAGTGTATTACTTTCTCGTTTTCTTTTTTTTTTTTTTTTTTTTTTTTTTTTTCAGTCTGGCAAAGACAAAATCCTTTATCTTTGTTAGTTAGGCTGCGCTTTTCTGTTCTTTGCTGCACAGAATACGGGGTCACTGGTCAACTTTTTCTACAAAAATAAATATTTTGTAGGTTTTATTTAAATTAAAAAAGAAGAAAGTAATAACTTCAGATGAAAGTATAGTGCTTGTTTGACCTGAATGAACATTTTGTTTCCATTTCTGGCATTAGTTATATCACTTTAGCCCTCTCAAATTATATCCATTTGAAAAATCTGTTTGAAATGGTAAAGTCATCACACTCAACAGCTTTGTTGTATAAACGTATATTTCAAATGAGCTGTATCTCATTGTTTGATCGTCATTGTTACTCATTCAATCAGTGTTCAAAAAACACTTGAAAGCAGGAAAAGTAATTAAAAATACAAGTATTAAAAATATTTCCTTTTAAAAATATATTGATCTGTTGTAACAAGTCAGATGACTGGTTTAATGAGTGAGAGATTTCCTGTTAATACCTATGTACTGAATCTGAGAAGAATGATTACTGCGGGGTCAGTTTGTTACCTGCTTTAGAAAACAAAAGGGTAGATAGCCTGTCTGGTCATCGCTCTTCTTTTGCATGGAAATAACAATATATTGAGATAAAAAAATCTGTTGAGAATACTTAGAAATTTCATACCACTTCAGTTTTTAATAAAATTGGTGTATTTTCAGCCTGTGCTGTTTGCTGTCAAAATTAATAGAATCATCATAATTTATATTATCAGTGATTATCTCCAGGTAAATTTGTTTTCAGATCAGTTGTTTCCTTCTTATGTTGTGAGTGGGATTGGAGACTTCAGTGTTTAGTTGTACCTCTAGAGCCAAAACAAGACTGTGCTTAATTATATGACTGGTAAAGACAAAGCTCCATGGCTTTACCATGTATAACTTAAGTGAGGTGACTCGCAGTTGGAAAACACAGGGTACTATCAATCTCTTGCCACATAATTGTGAAAATCATGGTGTTTTGTCTTGTATTAGATCATAAGCAATGCAAAGCAGCTATCTCATCATGATGTGCTGTAGAGAGGCCACCACGTCTCCAGCAGATATCCCAGTCCTGGCTGTGACTCTGCCTAGGAATCATAAGAAACTTTTCTATCTCTCTCAAGGCTGAACCTGATGATAATGGCTTCTTCAGCCATTCACCTACAGGCTGTAATTTAGCAAAAAGCCACTTAAATCCATATTTGTGGAGAGATGTGTATAAAGTAGCAGTGATTCTCTGAGTTCTGGGTGGGTTTTCTACTTCATCTTTCAATAGAGAATCATTGCAGCAGAGCTATTGATCTTAAATCTTTAACCACTCTTCTTCCATATGTTCAAGAAATGAGACCTCAGATGTCAGTGTTTGAATCTGACTGTCCAAGGCCCGTGAAATCCTACACATAATTTCTTTTGTGAGGTATTTCCTTCTGCAGAAGTTATGAGACTTATGAGTGTCTCAAACTTGAGCAGAAGGTTCTGTAAGATGAAAGCTGTAAGAAATACAGCTGTTGGTACAGTGTGAATGAAAAATTGATTTGAAACTTTTAAAATGTTTTTATTAATTTCTTTGTATTTTTTCAACAAATAGTTTTCCATAAAGAACAGTTATTTTATTTGAAAGAAATATTTTTCTTTGCATTTTATTTGACAGCTGTAGAATAAAATAATTTAAAAATTTTTGGGGAAAAAGGTGTAAATCAAGATTTTGGTTAATTTCAACAATTTCTGGACAGAGGTCAGTTTTTATCACTCCTATAAGCCCAAGTGTTTTTTCTAACTCCACGAGTAAGCAAGTAATGTATGTGTTGAATATCATAGGTTTAAGGATGAATTATAATGCCATAAATATGTCAGTGTTGGGAAGTTCTTAAAATGGCAAAAACTATAAGTAACATAAAAATGCCTATAGTGATATCAGCTTATTGCTATTTGAAGTGTATTCTCTGGCTCCTACATACATACATTTACCCAGAGTACACTTGTTTATATTCATATGCAGAGTCTCGGACACGGCACTTGGGTTCTTAGGACGTGTAGGATGGCTAATTGCCGTGCCTTTGAAGTACCGCTCTGTAGTGAACTATGGTATGTTTTATTTTAAAGCTGTGGCATAAGTTTGGAACTGTATCCATTTGGGTATAGTGTTGTATTTTGGAGCTCTATGCAACATGTAGGAGGCAGCATTTGTTAGGCCCTTTCTGCTTTTATTTATGGATATTTAAGAATAATAGCCTAGTGTGCTTTCAATATGACTAGATTTAACTGTTTTGGTGCTGGTATCTACATAAAATATCTTTTCCTTTTAGGAAATGCACGTTGCTCCTCAATAATGTGTTTGCAGTGACAGCTGCCTTGTTGATGTCCCTCTCCTTGCTGGTGGGGTCATTTGAAATGCTCATACTGGGACGCATTATAATGGGTGTTGATGCAGGTAAGCTTTTATCACGCTGTACATATTCAAAACGCTGGCACCATGCGTAATCTTTCTCCTCTCCCCCAGTTAGATCTTTCTTTACATTAAAGAGGATTTCAGGGACTAGCCACACTGATTTCACTGGGGCAAACCAGCAGAATGAAGGTTGGATGATCTGATGTTTGGAATGAATGCTAGCCGCCCTGCTTGTTCCTCCCCCTTCCCTCCTCCAGCCCTGGCAGAGTGTCTCTGTCTCCATGCCATGAAAATCCTGTGGCTAGGAGGGTACAGTCTATTTATTATAGCTGCTTGCTGCTTCGTGTTTAGAAGTTCTTGCATCCCATGCTAATACCTGTAGGTTTAAGGGGAAGGTTTGCTGCATCATCATTCGATCCTAGCAACATGGTCTTCCTGGTTTAAAAGTAAATCATGGAGGCACTGCTGCACCCAAATAGTCTTGCAGCTAGTGGTGAGGTTCTCCGCAACTTCACAGACTGGTAGATGGTGAGAGGTATTTACCTAACATGGAGACAGACTTGATGAATTAGGTAATTACACTGAGAGGGTAAAACTATCTTGACTCTAAGCAATAGAGCATGCTTTGACCTTGGCATTGCTAAGCCCCCTTCCTGGCAGGCTTTGTCTGTGGTGTTAGTAAGCAGTTGTTTGAAAGTGGATGTGTCCATCGCTTGCAATGTGAAGTTCATGGGTGGTTTTGGTGCTGACCGCTAATTTTTGTCTCAGATTACCACCAAACAACCAAACTTCAGGAGCTTTGTAAATACTGTTGTTGTACTAACCAGGGTCATGCATGTCTTTTATCCTGGCTTTGAGCAGCATTCTCGCCCTTATTTTACGCCTGCTATTAAGAGTTCATTGCAGCTGTAAGCCTGTATTGAGATGAACATCTGCTAATACCCTTTACAGTAAAAATATTTCATCTGACAGCATCTGCTCTCTCTGCCTGATGCATTGGAGTTTTTTTTCCTACCTGCATCACTGCTAATGTGATTTTTGCTTGCTTTGAAATGAACAAACTTAAAACATAAAATTTGTTCTCTTGGTGATTCTCATCTCTGAGTAACCTTTGGTGCTTCCCATCAAATAGCAGCCTACGCACATCACTGTAGATCTGTAACAGATAATCAATCGCATGGTTGTTAAATGGTGCAAGAGGAATTAGGCATGAAGAGAAGATATATCTGTCCACAGATAATATGAATTAATTATGTTCTCTTCATGTTTTTATGCCAGTCTTGTCAGCAGATTAGCACTCAGACTCCTTTCAGTAGATGTTTGGTTTGTACCTGGCATAATGAAAAGGCAATTTGGCTTAGTATATGTTTTTTTTTTTTTTCTTCCTTTGCAGGTATTTCTCTAAGTGCCCTTCCCATGTATTTGAGTGAAATATCTCCTAAGGAAATCCGTGGTTCATTGGGTCAGGTCACAGCAATTTTCATCTGTATTGGTGTTTTTGCTGGTCAAGTTTTGGGGCTGCCAGAAATATTTGGGCAAGTAAGTATTTTAAGAGATGTTTTCTGTGAAGGAACACAAGCATGCTTAAAGTGTTATATTTTTGTATTTTGCTTGAGTTCTTTACAAAAATGGAAACCAGAAACATTGTTTTTTTCTTTTGAAGCACTTTGAAAAGTGGTTTCTTCCATGTCTTTTTAAAGCCTGTACGTGTGACTGAGTTTGGGAGATGTGGCAAGCAGTTTTAATAGCTTGAGCAGCTTGTGTGTGTGCGTATGCAGGTTTTCCCACCCCACTCCCCTTTCTTGATGTACATTTATGGTTGCTGGCTTCCAGTTTCTTTGAGTACCATGCAAGTGCTTAAGAGTTTTTGCGTTTCTCACTTGCAGTTTCCCAATGTGAGATAGAACTGAAAAAGGCTTGGTTAGAGTTTGTATGAGGACCTGAATAGGCAGACTCCTGCTCAATGTTAACAGTGTTGCTTGTAATGCACTCCTACTTTTAGACTAGGAGGTGGAAGAGCAGAGTTAACGTATACCTTTATGGAAAGAGATTATCTGTTCTGATATAAGAGGTTATCTTGCTGTTGTAGGCTGAGATTAACTTGGTGGCCACTGGATGTCGTTATTACTCTGAATAAATGAAGTCAAGGTTTATTCAGGCTGGCACTTGGAAATACTTTTAATCTGGAGATGAATCTTGAAGGCGGTGTGGAGGAAACGTCTGCAGCAATCCCCTCACAATGAAACCTGGGCTAAGAACCCCTTCTGACAGCCAGCAAAAGTAGGAAACAGTTGAAAATTGAGGAGAGCTTGTGCTCCTGTGTCCATCCAAATTCAACTCCTTTGTAAATACATGATGCCATCCTCCGTGACACTTTTATTTTTGTCTGACCAGCTCTCCTATTCTGTCCCTTTATCCTTGGGCTCACTTACCCTGTTCAGCTCTCCTGAAGGCAAATGGTTTGATTCAATTTACCCTTTGTTGAAGGACAGATTACGCCCCATGCCACCAAAGCAACAGATTTTAGGAAAAAGCTTAAAATGGCTTTCACCAGCCTTCATTGTGTGGCTCCTACAGATGTCCCTTCTCTTGTTTGAAAGCTAGTCTGTTACAAATGTGCATTAAATGTCAAGAGGCTGGTTCAACTTGCGTAGTAGGGGTTTTTTTGTTTGGGTTTTGGTTTTTTCCTTTGGTTTGGTGGTTTTTTTGTTTGTTTGGGGGTTTGTTGGTTGGTTGGTTGGGGTTTTTTTGAAACAGGCATACACTTTTTAAGGTGAGGTGTCAAGCAAATTCTTATTCCCCTGTTAGGTCTTTGAGATGCTTTGAATAGGAAATACTTATTCCCTGGTTTCAGCTCACTCTTGCTCTTTTTATTTCTCTTCTCCCCTTCCCTCCCTCCTAATTGTTGTCACTACCAAATTATGGAGGTTGTGTTTCTGCTCCTACAACCTGCTTTAACATGCAGATAATTCATGTTACGCCGTTAAAGATAGCCATTAATTTATGTAAGAAGCAGTATGCTTTAGCTGTAGAATTAGTTCTTTTCAAGATGGCTAACATCAGCATGTAAAGGGAGCAAAGTTTTGGCTGGTGTGAATTAGCATATTTCCAGCATAATTATTGGAGCCAGCTTGAATTTTCTGGTTGGATATGTAGGTGTATCTTCCTTTTAATATATTAATGAAATTTAGCACTGAAGGGAAACCTCAGGCTGTTTGAAATATGGTTCCCTAGTGCAGGCTTATCCTTTGAAGGCTTTATCAAAATTTTTGTTGCTTTCAGTCAAGCCAGGATTTTCTTCCCTGGCTTCATGTGGTTCCCACTGAAGTCAGTGGGAGGTTTGCACCAGGAACAGCAGTTGTTGCCAGAGGACGTTGCTGCAGAGGGTACGTGTGATGAGCTTGCTTCTGCTGAAGCTGGGAGGCAGCAAACATGGTGTCATCCTCCTGAGGCAACACTTTTCCCTCTCCCCTTCCTGGCCAACACCTTCCTCAAATTTCTGTCACTTTGATTGAGTTCAAAAGTAGGTTCAAGACATTTGCAGCCTATTTTCTAGTTGTCCACATCTCATGGATTACATCATGACTTCTGGTCACTAAGAGCTTCTTATCAAATCGTTCCCGTATTATTTAATTTTTTTCCTCCTTTTTCTTCTGTTCAAGAAATCTTTCCTGCATTTGAAGTGAGGCCAGTCTCCAGATCCACAGCCACTGTAGTCGGAGACAGCTATGCATTCATAGTGTCTTTTAAATTATTTCAGCTGTAACTGTAAAGCAAACTCTTGCTTTCTGCAGTAGCCTGAGGTCATTGTGTTATACTTAGGCCAAGGCTGTAATATGTCATTCTATGAATATTACAAAGGTGGAATTATTCCACAAATTGTTTAAAGAAAATAGGAGAGCTGCAATCAGTAGCAGCTTGTCACCAGCAATCGCTGTTCTGCGCAACTGTTTGCACCAGTGTGTGGAAAACCATCTTTAAGTCTGTCTAACAATGTCCAGCTTTTTAATGATCATGGCTTAAAACCTCACAGGAGTGTGTTTTGCTGTGCTGTGGTTGGTTGGTTTTTTCTTTCAGAATCAGTTGTGAATAATACTCATTACAAATGGTCTTCTGCCATGGTTTCATAACAGTTTTCTCCCAAAGTTTTTCATGTATCCATTACTTGCGACTTGAGCAAGTATCTATGAGGTTGTTGACCATAGTATCTAAGCAGTGATGGTTTTGAAGAAAGGAGGGACAAAGACGTAGTTGGGCATCCTGCTGGAAGAAACTGTTTGGAACAGGGATGGATATGAGGAGGGCTTCAAGCATGGCCAAGGTCCTCTCTTGTGAGAGGAGATGACCGCAACGTTGCTTGTGTGGCCAAGTGAATAGAGGGAAGGGAGAGGAACTGACTGCACCATGTTAACACAAGAAGGAATAAGAGTGGCTTAATCTCAAGGACAGTATTGCTACAGAGAGGAACTGACTGCACCATGTTAACACAAGAAAGAAGAACTACAGAGGGAATAAGAGTGGCTTATCTCAAGGACAGTATTGCTACCAGAATAACTTTCTATAATTGTTCTGTGAGTAATTCTATGCTGAAATTCAGCAGAGTGATGTTTGGAACAGACCCACAGCTGAAGTACCTTGAGCAGAAAATATAACTTTTAAATTGGAGCTTGATGCATTTATTTGGATTATATGAGCTCATTGCCTTCAGGGGTTCTATGGAAGTCTTTCCACAGAAAAGGAAAGCTTTTATGTAGGCTGTGGGACATAGTCTTACAAGCTTTTATTAACAACCTAAATGATAACTTCTTCTGCTATTGAATGCAATAGTGTTCCTTTAAATGTGGAAGTATGATAAAAATAGCTCCGAAGCATTTAATACTTGAAGCAATTCAGAAAGTCCTTATTGCTTTTTGTGTCAAGTAGGTTAAGCAGCCCCAAAGTGATTTTTTAGCAATCTTATTTATGAAGGCCAGCCCAGGTGAAGCAGGAGGCATGTGGGCAGCCCCAGGTTCGGTGCAGGAGATGGGGGGGAAGTGGTCAGATTTGGCTGTGTTACTGTCTGAAGGCTGGCTGGCTATTTCCTATTCCTTCAGCCTTCCCGGGCTTTCTACTGTAAAGGCTGATGGTTGAGGATCTTCTAATTTCCTTCCGATACCTTTTCATGCCAGTTCTGTCAGTTTATTTTCATTATTCTTTTTGTTATTATCCCTTAATATCTTTTTCTCTCCCCTGCCGTGCCACTGATCTGTGTTTCCTTTCTCTTGCCCCCATCACTTGTGATCTTTGCATCTCAGGTTAGACTTCATCTCCTCTAGTAAAACAAGTTCTTTAATCTCCTTCTCATCCTAGGTGCCTTTCTCTGTAGCAATTCTGGTTTTAAATTTGACCCCAAGAGAGCAAGGTTATACAGATAACCCAGATGAAATGGTACTTTTAAAAATAGAATTATATGAAATACTCCCTTACTTCCTGGTTCTCCTGGAAATATTTTGGCTGAAATATTCTCGAAATGCATTTACTTTTTTTTTTTTTCTGTCATACCATATTGACATGAACTTGCCTAACATTACTATATCCCATTTTTAAATTATAGAGTAAAGGAGCAGATGCCAAAAAAAAAAATGTAATAATGATTTTAATATTTAAATACATGCATTCCTTTGGATTCTGAATATATAGGCTTCTATTCTATTTGTCTCCAGATGTACTAATTTTAGAGGATTAAGTCTCAAGGTGTTCCTTGTTCACCAAGGGTGATTATTCCGAAGGAGAAGAGCTGCAGTCATGACACTGGTCCTCTGCTGCTGTGGTTTGATATTCTTATTTTCATTCCCCTGTCTTAATTCCCTTCCATCCAACAAATCCCAGCAATGCTTTTTTTTCAAGGTTCTGATTCTTGTAGGTCATAACCTGTGGAAAACCACATCTACTGTTGTCTCCACTGAGGTTTGGGAAATTACACGATGGTAAAGCTGTCTGGTGATCAGACTGCAGAGCACAGCCACTTTCCGCGTGCTGACCTGCTTGACTCCACCACCCTGACTGCTGAGAGGAGTGTGCTCGCTTTCCTGTGCTAGCATCTTGGTGTAGTCTTCTTTAAGCCAGAGCCCCAAACTCCTCAGGAAGCCATGGCGACTGTAGACGACAACTTGATGCTGGCCCACAGCAGTGCAGTCATATTATCTGTTGCAATGTGGGCACTGAATTATTGCTACTGGCTACAAGATTACTTAATTTGGGGCGGTTTTGATTGCATAGCATGTGCAGTTTTCCATATATCTGACTGAAGGAAAAAACAGGTATCAAGATAAGGAAGAAGTGTTTCAGACCTGTCACTTCTTCAGACACTGCCCTTCAGGTGTTTCCATTCTCTCTGTTTCGGTGATTCTGCAATTTAATCACCCAGCCCATTTTTCTGACAGATTGCTCCCTGCAAAGCAAAGCCCAGTGCGTTGTCAACTTCAGTTTTGAAAGTTCAAGTTCACACTTACCGTCTTGGGGGAATTTTGTCTGGCCTGATTCTGGCATATTCCGTGTGTCCTCAGGTATCTCCCTGTAACTAACTCATCTAGTTTCTCATGCATGTAATGCCCCGCTCCAAAGGTTTTCCTTAGGATGGTAACATCTTTCAAATGTTGTAGACCACCAGGCTTGCTCTTCTGTTGCTTCAGCTTGTTTAATGAAGGTGGGCTTTAATATTTCCTTAAGTGATAGAGGATTTAGTGCTGTAGTTACTATATTCATAATTTTTTTTTATACATTGAGCCTTAGTGTGTCTCTCATCTGTGTACAGATATGAGAAAGGGGGGTAAAAAATGTTTCGCAGTGTGGGTATGTATTCAGGACAGATAAAACTGGAATTGTTGCTTCTTGCCATCTTTTCCTCAGATTTCTGCTTTGAGACCATGTAAAGGCTTTGCCAGGCTGTAGTTGCCCCCAGTGGCTGGCTGGCTCTGACCAGAATAGCTGTTTGCCATAGATAGGCCAATGAAAAAACAGATTTTGTTTACTTCAGGAACCCTTTTTTATACACTTCAAGTGTTTCTAGGTCATGCACCCACAAGCTTGTCTAACTATATTGCACTGTTTCATAGAGGGTAGTATGTCATCCTAAAAACCTTGCTTTGCTTGCATCCTGAGACTTATTAGGGCAACACTTTCTGAATAATCCCCGTTGCTACTGTAGGTGTTTCCAGAAAAAAAAAATGTAGAGCAAACAGAAAAACTGTAAAATTCCTGATGTGTCCATCTCAAATGTTGCAGCTAGTGTTGTTATCCTGCTTTAAAAAGACTGTAATTGAGCAGTATGTGAGGTCCAGGAGGGTGCAGCAATGATCAGAGATGGGAATTGGCTTCTTGAGTAGGAAGGGCTGGGTTAAGGCTTGACAGCCCTTACGGGTAACCCCATGCTGGGTAAACCTTAGAGCGGTGGAAAACAAAGTACGCCAGAGAAGACTCAGAATGTCTCTTTAAATGACACACTGTCTTTGTCCAGCTTTTCCTCGATCTTTTTTTAAAGACATTTGGAATTTGCCGTGTTGCAAAACAGCTGTGCAAGTGCAGTTACGAACTTTATTAACTGGATGCTGGCTTTTCATGAAACAACATGAATTACAGTTTTATATTCCACGTTTTGAGGATTTGAGCAGCTATAATGCGTATCTGGCTAGACACTACCTGGTTTTAAAAAAGAAGTTAGCTGGAAATAAGTCTGTGACACATGGTGATACTGGACAAACTGTCCTTCCCCCCTCCCCCCCCCAGCTGATTATTTTAGCAAAGAAATTCTGTTGTGGATATAAACATCAATTTCTACAGCAAAATGAGCTAAATTTGGGAAAGGACTAATGAACTTCATAGGCATTGTACTATACGTCTAGTAAGGAAAGATATCTGTATTGAGTCCCTTTCAAGTTAGTTCTTCTTTATCCAAGCAGACCATGACAAGGGATAGTTGTGATTTTTTTCTTTTTTTAAAGTCAGACTAAGGACTCCTGTAGATGCTGTGTCAAATTCCAATTTTCTTTACACAACCTCTTAAAAATGATGTATTTGAAGTGATAGATATTTGTGTATCTAGGAAAGTTTGTATAGGAATTTTTCGTTTTGCTTTACCAAGGTCTTCTTTTAAAAGTACTCCTTCGCTTGCACGAAAATAGGCGGTGATGGAATAGGTGGTTGTACAGCCTGTGCAGTTGAAGGGTGTTCTGAAAACTAAGCTTTGATTTTACTTGTCAACGTTTCATTTTTAGTGTGGTTTTTCTTCTTTTTTTTTTTTTTTTTATTAAACTGATCCTTCTTCCTAAGATTCTTGACTCATATTCAAGGATTCCTTAAAAACTGTCAATAAATTATAGACAAGAAAAGAAAGCAATTCAGAATTGCTCTGCGGACCAGCAGCCTGCAGGTGGACACCAATGACAAAATGGTCTGTTGGAGATGCTCTTGAAATGAATGACAGTAGCATGATGACACAAAGTATGAATCAAGCAGTTTCCTTGTATTTTTCTGAGGTCTTTTGTTCTATATGTTTATCTTCCCCTTGAGCCATGGTAGTGACTATAGTTAAAGATACTTATCTTTAAAGGTATGAATGAGAATTTATTTCAGAATATAGAACCAAGAGCTCTTGTGGCAATATGAGACAGAGGAGAACTTACACAGGTGAACTCCTGCCACTGTGTGAAGCATCTTGGAAATGAAAGCAGCTTATGCCTCATGGATGCATGCTGTTTACAGAATACGAAAAGGTGTTTGTAGCTTCTGTTAGAGTAGGACAAAAGCATCCACTAGTTTTGGCATTTTCCAGAATCGCTCTAATTCCCGAAGTGTCCTACTTGTGATGATTTCAAACATCTGGCTGTGTAGAACAGTGTAACATCTTCATTCTGTCTAGTTAATCCTAGAGATATAACCAAGTGAAAAAAAGTCTAGTGGAGGCAGTAACTGGCAATGTACGCCAGAGGTCAATACTGGATCCAGTCCTGCTCAGTATCTTCCTTAATGACCTGGATGATGGTGCAGAGTGCACCCTCAGCAAGTTTTCAGACACCAAACTAGTTGTAGCTGATATGCCAGAGAGTCATGCTGCCATCCAGAGGGAGCTCGACAGGCTGGAGAAATGAGTAGACAGGAACTTCATGAAGTTCAACAAGGAGAAGTGCAAAGTCCTGCCCCTGGGGAGGAACAACCCCATGTACCAGCTTATACTGGGGGGAGCTTGACTGAAAAGGACCTGGGGCCTTGGTGGACACCAAGTTGAACACAAGCCAGCAATGTGCCCTTGTGGCAAAGAAAAGGATCCTGGGCTGCATTAGGAGGAGTATTGCCAGCAGGGAGGGGATCCTTCCCCTCTACTAAGCACTGTTGACGCCCCATGTGGAGTGCTGTGTCCAGTTCTGGGCTCCCCAGTACAAAGGAGACATGGACAGACTGGATAGAGTCCAGAGAGGAACTAGTAAGATGGTGAAGGGACTTGGAACACTGAGGAAAGGCTGAGAGAGCTGGGGCTGTTCAGCCTGAAGAAAGCTCAGCTCAGGGGGATCTTGACAATATATATAAATACCTGGAGAGAGGGTGCAAAGAAGATGGAGCCAGGCTCTTTTCAGTGGTGCCCAGTGATGGGACCAGAGGCAACGGGCACAAACTGAAACGCAGGAGGTTTTCTCTGAACATCAGGAAACCCTTTCTTACTGTGAGGGTGAGCAAGCGCTGGCAGAATTTGCCCAGAGAGGTGGTGAAGTCTCCATCCTTGGAGATACTCAAAAGCCATTTGGTCATGGTCCTGGGCAGCTGGCTCTAGGTGATGCTGCTTGAGCGGAGGGGTTAGACCAGATAACCTCCAGAGGTCCTTTCCAACCTCACCCATCCTGTGATTCTGTGAAGTACTAAATGTACACAGAATTATATATAGTAATTTAAAATGCAAAGATTTCAGTGTATTCATGTTGAACTTTTGAAGAGTGGTTTCCTAAGACTCTTAAACCTGAGCTCAAAGACTTTAACTAAGCCATGTGCCCAAATACGTGCGCAGAGCTGTTAATTTTAGTGGGACAGTTTATTTCCTTAGAAACAGGCTGCTTGCTAGTTCTTAGTAAGATATTAAGAGCAAAAATTAGTGTAGGACATGGGAAAAATAAACTAGAAATTTGGCTCATCAGTTCTGGTCCCCATTTTTTTTTTTTTCTTTTTTTTTTTTTTTTTTTGATCAGGAGTTGCCCAAGTTTGAAGCAAGAGTTTGAGGATGTGGTTTCAAGTACTCCTGTAAACACTCTGCATTGAGACAGACTTGCAAAAGGTGACTCCAGGTTACCCTGGTCCCAGACATTCCTCTGGATTGCTGAGCTTGTACAGTGTTCTTTAAAAGCACAGGAGCAAAGCTTCTTTATATTCTTCTAGTAGAATGCAAAACTCTGACTTAAAGGCTAGAGCCTTCCCAGAAGAGTTTTTTAAAACTTTTGCTAAGGATACAGGAGATACATTGGTGCTTGTAAATGGCTGCTCAAATCCATAATGGCATGGCATCTGCTTAGAATAGCTCAGAAAAACACAAAGAAAGGAACTTTGAAATACAATCTTTTCAAAAAACCCGCTACCACCAACAAAAAAAACAAAAAGAAAAAACACAGAAACCCAGAACAAGAAAACCTTTCTGCATTAGTCAGGTAATCACCCATTTTGGCAGGTGTTTGTATGCCCTTCTGAGCCTGGAGTGATTATGTGTATCTGGATGGAAATCTGCCTGCACTTCCTCCAAACTGGTACCAGACATGCCAATTAAGAATTGCTTTAGGTAGCGATTTTGAAGATGGCGAACCTTTTTAAGCATGCCCGCTGTTCCTTTTTTGTCTAGCGATGGGGAAGTTTCCTTTGTCTCTTCACAGCAACACGTAAGGCACAGACTTTCTTCTTGCTGAAGCAATTTCCGTGCCCTTTATCGAGGCACACTTGCACTTAATTACAAGCTGTGAGTTGCTGATCAGGGGCTTGGAGGTCACCTCACCCAGTAGTTGATGCAGCCAAGGGAAGCCACTGTGCAGGCACCCGGTGGTGCTTACAAGGGTACCGAAATGCTGCCAGGACCCTCTGGGTTGTTGCTTATTCATAGTTCAGTAGCACTCATGGGAAGAGGAGGTCTGCTCTGTTACACCAGCCCTGTTGGTGGGATATGGTGGGTGTTGATATATTTGTAATGGAGATGTTAAATGAGGTATTTTGTTTATATCTACTGTGGACCAGCTGAGATTATGTATTTTCTGGAGATTATAAATCAATGTTTTATTGGTTCCCTCAGACAGACACAAAGGTATTTATTCATCCCTTTTCTGTACAGAACTCATTAAGTAATGCATGGGAAAACAGCTGTGAGTCTTCGTATTTGCAAATGAGTTTCAGGCCATTAAAGTTGTGCTGTGAGACTTCAATTCCTGAAGTTTTAGGAACAACACATGGCTCATTTGCCATATGTAATATTGAAATGTTGCAGTTTTGCATTTGTGAAGGGGAGCATCCTGCAGGAGAGGATTTGTCTGAATGTAGAAGTGGAAGTGTGGTTACACAGAACTATGGAGATAGATTTATTTATTTTTGGCTTACTGCTGAACAGCAGACTTCGTGGCAGAGCACCTACTGTTTGGGTGGCAGGTTATCATCAGTGAGGGCTACTGCCTCATAGACAGTTGAAGCAGTGCCCGCCTTGAGAAGATAAGGTTTCTGTGTAGTTGTACTCTGTTTAATTAGGTCAGCTGGAAAAGCAGTAGACAAACTTTCATGGAAAAAAGTCCTTCAACAGGTCTGAAGTATAGACTTCAAAACACCCTGGAAGTTGAGAGCAGTTGCTTATGATGTGTCGTACTGCTTTCTCCTTGATCTACTGAAACACAGCTAACACATGTAACTAAACCTAGAGCGCTTGTTTATATTGTTTATATATATGTTTTATATATATGTATGTTTGGCTCTTTGCTTCTTTATCAGACTTAAAAAGGTTATTGTAGTTGACCTAATAACACACAGTATCTGTCTACAAAACTCATCTTACCCTGTGTTAGTTCGACTCTGCTTCAGAAGTTTGTGAACAAGTAAACCTTTTAGATTAAGATTTGCTTGTCTCCTTAGTGCTTGAGTATCTGATGATACCTACAAATCTGTTATTAAGCAATAAATCTAAAATGATTTGACCTGTGACTTCCTTCCCAGTGTGCTTCACACGCTGAGGAGATAACCATCATTTAAACCTTTTTGAAGGTTCTGGATGATTAACATTTCAGTTTTAATTTCCATTGTCCTTTGTAAAATCACCCATTACTGCAAATTCATTTCCCAATATGTAAATTTGTCCTTTACAAATTGGGTATTGATGCTGTGGTAAATTGGTCAAGCATCATAAGGTAGCATGCAGTCATTGTGTTGAGTAGTAGGGTGTATTTGCTAGACTTGTGTTCTTAGTTTGGTTTTGAAACCATTGGCAAAAAGGAAAATCTGGAGGTATATTTGTGATTAGTATTTTGAAGGATTTTTTTTAACTTAAAGTAAATGTCAAATTAAAATGAGATTTTTTTTTTTAAATCTAACCCAGATGTCACCAGTAAAAAAAGCGTCAAGATTAAATATTCAGCTGTTTCAGTTGTTTTAAAAACAACAAATGTGCTTTGAGGTTTTTTTTTCCTTAACTTTGTTATACCTTAGTCTAACCTTTTTAACTTTTGTTTGGCAAAATATAATTGCACACCAAAAAAATAATTGCATCTAAGTGTAATTTCTAGATGCCCTGAAGCATTTTGCTTTGCCTCCTGCCACAGCCCCAGGAGGATGCAGGTCTCTGGAGTTGTGTGTGTCGCATCTGCCAGTCCCACGGGGACATCTAAGGTACCCTGGGGCATCAGAATGATACTGTATGCTTCTGTTCAAGCAACTGAATCTTATCCTCTTCAGTTATGTTAATTTACTATTACTTTAATTTACTAATTTATATTATTTATGGAAGTTAACCTGAATCTACATGCATTGCTGAAAGGAAGTTTGTCTGAAACTTTGCATAGCTCCAACGTGCCTCTCATATTTCTTTCTAAAGAAGCTCAAGTATATATGCTGGCTGCTGATAATAATCCCCTTTTGAAAGCTCACAATTTCCCATTGCTTTTCTCAGAAATTTTTGCTTTTCTCAGAAATGAATAAGCAGTGAAGACAAATTATGCCAAGTGTTCAGTAAAAAGCTAGCTGTTACTCCGATAAAAAGTTGGACCAAAAAAACATCTTGGTGACTTGTAACAGACACTTTAATTCTCCCTCTCAATATGTACAATGTGATCTAGCATGCAGTTTAATGAACAGAAGGTTCTGTTCCAATCCAATGGGATTTGGACACCAACCACTTTCAAGGCTGTTTTAAGTCCTGATCCGAATGTGGTTTACTCAGTAACAAAACCCTCCCAGTTGCTTCTGTGAATTTTAGCTTAGGATTTTAGAGCCTTAAGTCTGGTAACTTTCTGTACTGTTTAATACTTGGGAAGACAGGAGACTTCAGTAATCTTGTTGTCAGAGCTGTGTCTGTAGTTGTGGCATATAAAAATAAATATCTATGTGGGTGCAGAGCAGAGGTGAAACATGCATGCTATCTGGGTTGCTTCTGGTTTAAACGAGAAGGTAACCAATTCACGACTCTGTTATTAAAACATATTTTGACAGAAGTGGGTTACAGGAATGGTCATGCAAAGAGAAAACTGTATCCAGCAGGGATGCAACTGCTGGACACGGAGGTTGGTGCCCCCCTCTGCAGCCAAAGGAGGCTGTAAAGCAGGGTTCTGAGTGGCAGCAGGAAGGGAAGAAGAAAATAGTTGTCCCGCACGCTATGCGAGTAGCTGGTCTGAAGCTGGAGGTACAGAAGACGTACTCATTTCTCAGCTGCCTCATGATCATCACCTCTGTGCTATATACCCTTGACTCAAGGAAGAAAAGACAATTCTCATGCTAAGAAATTAGTTCCATCTCGATGCTTTTTCAGTCCTTGGCCCCAGGACAGTGAGGTTGTCCTTTACCTTTAGGGGTGTTCTACGTGGCACAGTAATAGATTAACAGAGAAGTGCTGGACTTGTGCAGGCTTCTCAGCTCTGCACACACAAGTAAGTCTACTCAGTCTGTTCTGAGCAGGGATGTGATTTTTTTTTTTTTTTTTTTTTTTTGTGTGTGTGTGGCAAACAGAATATTTCTGGTATGATACGAAGTTTTCGTGCCAACTCTCTGTTAAAGAGGGTAAGATTCAGTTACTTGAACAGAAGCATATCGTATCATTTTCATGTCCTAGGGTACCTTAGATGTCCCTGTGGGACTATCAGATGTGACACAGAAAACCCCTGAAGGTGAGGCAACATGCTTCAGGGCATCTAGGAATTATACTAGATGTAATTCTTTTTGTCTCTGTGTGTGTGATTATATTTTGCTAAACTAAAGTCTGAAATGTGTTCCTGCTTCTTACAGGAACATGAAAAAGAAGAGACTGACAAATCACTAGTTCCTGGACGTTTTGGGTATCTTGCATTGGATGCAAGATGCTTTGTCTCTTCACTCCCCACATATAAAATTAGTAAAATATGTTATTTTACATGAGAAAGGTATTATGCAAAAAAAAAAAAAATCCTGTTTGTAAAGTGTTCAGTGTTGTAGTAAACCTGTCATACACCGCCCCCCCCCTCCCCCCCAAGCAATTAATTCCAGAATTAATATTTAAAGGAGTTTGGAATAGTGACTGGTAAATAGACCTTCTCATTGAGAGATCACAGTTCATCCTGTGCACTGAATGAGAAAAAGAGAGAGTGAGTATTTTATGTGATCTCCTGCCAGTTTCAAGCAGTAAAGCTAAACGAGCCCTCGATAGCTCCGTGAGGCACCGTGGCTGTTTGCTGGGATGCAAAGCAGGGCTGGAATCCTCTGGGCAGTGCCCTGTGCTACCCCATGTGCAGGCTGCTGCCTAGGAGGAGGTGTCTGGGGCTATTGTGTTTGGGGCGCAGTAATTTCCCTGTGGCTCTAGGAAGGACAGGAGATGGGAATGTGGGAAGTGTGCCCTGTGGCAGCTGGGGTCAGGGATGCTCAGCTGGACGTGGGGGTCCCCACAGCAAAGAAAAGCAAACTCGGGGCAGAGAGCAAACAAGGAGCCTGACTGCGGTGTAATGGCTGATAGTCGGTTGGGAACGGGGAGGGGAATGCATGTCCAGATTATGCTTTTTAAATAACTAAATAAAATTAGTTAGAGAAAGAGAACAAAGCCTGTGGCAGTCATGTATTTCTTTACTCATGGGGTTTTTTTTTTATCCTGTCATACATCTTGTGCTGGAATACTTCATTGGCCTCGCTAGATCTTTCCAAAGATGAGCGCCCACGTACAGGGCAGTACAGCACTTCTTCCCACCTCTGTTGTATGACCTTGTCAATGACTCTGTTCCCCCTTTTAAAATTTTTACATGTAGGTGCATATTCTTAGCCTTTTTTGTGTTGAAAGTGTCTAAAAATTTTATCAAAATCTTCCTGATTATGGAAAATATTAAATGTAACCAGTGCTTAAATAGGTCATTGAACTTCATATGGACAAATGGTTCAGCTGTGCCTGTTGACAGTTTCCCCATGCCAGGTTCTTTTCCACCTTTTAATTGTTACAGAACGTTCCATTTGCTGCACTTCAGCTGTGAATCTCTGGCATAGCAACATTTGCTTTACTGTATACCGGTGTCATTTAATCTTGTCTAACTTGCAGTTGATGAATCATAGAATAGTTTGGGTTGGAAGGGACCCTTAAAGCTCATCTCGTCCAACCCCCCTGCGATAAGCAGAGACATCTTTAACTGGATCAGGTTCCTCAGAGCCCCATGCAGCCTGACCTTGAATGTTGCCAGGGATGGGGCATCAGCCACCTCTCTGGGCAACCCATTCCAGTGTTTCACCACCCTCATTGTAAAAAAAATTCCTTCCTTGTATCTAGTCTAAATCTACCCTTTTTCAGTTTAAAACCATTACCCCTTGTCCTGTCACAGCTGGCCCTGCTAAAAAGATTTTCCCCATCTTTCCTATAGGCCCCCTTTAGGTATGGAAAGGCCGTAATCAGGTCTGCCTGCAGCCTTCTCTTCTCCAGGCTGAACAACCCCAACTTTCTCAGCCCATCCTCATAGGAGAGGTGCTCCAGCCCTCAGATCATTTTAGCAGCCCTCCTCTGGCCCCGCTCCAACACTTCCATGTCCTTCTTGTGCTGAGGGCTCCAGAGCTGGATGCAGTACTGCAGGTGAGGCCTCACCAGAGCGTTCATTTCAGTAATGGCAACTAGGTTGTAGCTTTCCAGCAGCATGGTGGCTTCCAACTCCTCCTGTTTGTTGCCCATGCTGTGTGCATTGGTGTAGAGGCACTAGAGCTGGGCTGTTGGCTGTGTCACCTTCTTAGAGGAACACCCCGTAATTCCTTTGAGGTATTTCACTGGTGTTTCCCTGTTGGCTCCTATTGCCTCAGGAGCCCCAGGCTTCTAGTGTGCTGCAGTGTAGCCAGCACGTCTCAGAGCAACAGGCTGAGGGCCCTCGCTAGCACCTCATTCCTCTAACCTTGGTGTCATCCCACAGCTTGTCATGGGCAAGCCTGGTACTATCCACCTCCCCCTTCAAGTCTAGTTTAAAGCTCTGTCAATCAGCCCTGCTAGCTCATGAGCAAAGACCCTCTTCCCCCTTTGAGAAAAGTGAATCCTATCTGACACCAGCAAGCTTGGTGCTGTGTAGGCCATCCCATTATCAAAAACCCCCAAATTGTGGTGGTGACACCAGCCATGGAGCCATGTATTAATAGACTGGGCCTGTCTGTTTCTTCCAATGGTGCTGCCCGCAACTGGAAGGAGCAAGGAAAAAGTAACCTGTGCTCCGTATTCCCTTACTAACCGTCCCAGAAGTCTCTTTTGATCACCTTTGGACCACACATTTTGGCTTCATCGCCACTCATATGGAAGAGCAGTAATGGGCAATAGTCCGAGGGCCATACCAGGATAGGAAGTTTCCCAGTGATGTCCCGAATCCAGGCCCCAGGGAGGCAGCAGACTTCCCTAAGAGGATGGTCTGTCCAGCACGACATCCATGTCGTGCTTTATCCATTTCCTTTTTTCCTTCACCTTGTATTTTGCAGCTTTGCACTTTATTATATCAACCCTTGAACAAGTCTGTGGTTGTCATCTTGCTCTGCTATTTAACTGTCTTTTACAAATAGATCAAAGCTGGGTTTTTTATGCTCCAGCCAAAGCAAATATCCAAAATTAAAATCTTACCATCTTGACATGTTATTTGTACCAATTCTGAGCAGGTGATGAGTCAGGTCCCCTGTAATTAAAATATTTAATGCTCTTTTAAGTTTTTCCTGAGATAAAATGGGATGTGGTTGTTCTCATTTCTCAGTAGTGCCTGTGTGCTTCTCCTTACTGATGACAACTGAGGTGAGGTGTTAATGTGTCTTCTAAGTCATGCTTACATTGCCTTCTGCCTTTACCTTATTATTGCTTCTGAGCATTGTCCCAGTTTGTATCTTGTCCTGTTTGTTCTTAAAAAAGTTAGGGAACCCCTCTTTTCCCTGCTTCTTTTAATTCTCTTTATAGAGTCTAATTCAGCTTCATTTTGAGCAATTTGTATTTTATACTTTCAGACCAACAAATGTATGATCCTTTTAAACTCATTTTAGTCCTCCTATTTATTCTCGGTGGTGGGATGAAGAATTTGAATGTGAATAATGTAAATTAAGAGAAAAGCAAGTAGAATGCATGTTCTATAGCATTGAATAGGTGTTATCCAAAAACTTCTGAAATGGAGAAGTGGCTTGGAAATGGATTGACTTTGGTGACTTACTCATCAGCTCGTGCCAGCAATGGCAAGTGGCAGCATATTTATGATTGTTTTACTTTAAGGTTTATAAAAGTTAGCATAATAAAAAGTAAACCAGAAATCTTTCATGGAGGAAGTAAAGGAAGCTCAGTGTTGTATGTGATGAGAATAGAGAGCTTTTCATTATACTGTCAAGGTCTGTTACCTACTGCAAAGGATAAGTTCAGAAGTTCAGTCTTGTTCATAGCTTTTTCAAAATAACACTTGCAGAAGAGTTATTTGAGAGAAATGTGACCAACTGAAAAACCATACACTATGGGGGGCTTTAAAAGGGATGAAAGCTTATTCCAAGGAAGTCTCCACAGGTTGGCAGAATGTTAACAACAATATACAGGAGAAACTTTTTTTTTTTTTCCTTTAAAAAGTGTCCTTGGCACTGTGGAGGAAACCTATAGGAAATATGATGTGCTGATCAAGAGTAAGATTTTTGTGTAGAAGTATTGTAAAAAGTTCTAAAGCCTTATAGACTTTAAATATACTTGCTATGTACCATATATATTACAGGAAACAATGATAGGGATTAAATAAAACAATTTTTTTAATTACTTTGTATGAAAGAAATGTCTGATTCCAGGCAGATGTAGACTAAAACTGGTCAGTTGTGCTGCCTGTTAAGTTATCCTTTACAAACAGGTACCTGTTTTTTAATGTGATTCATTAATTGATCCTGAAGTCTTAACATAAGTTTAATTTTATAATTTTTAAAATAAGACTGAGGCTCATTTGTTTATATACAGATTGATAACCATTCTTCGTTCTTCTATATTAGGTAAAGTTCTCCACTCAACTTCATTTAAAAAAAAAATTCAGGATGAAGAAATAGGATCTTGAAGTCCTCATGATAATGGAGGCTTTAAGGAAGACTGATAACCTTGAGCTTTAAATTGTTTGAAAAAATCCCTTTCTCAAGTTGTTTTCCCATCCCAGGAGATTTAAAAAAACCCAAACCTGCCACTTCAAGGGCGGGTGAAATGTTTCATTAGGAGATACCCTGCATATTCCGTGTTCCATGTTATTAAGTTATCTCAGGCCCCAGTTCAGGTTCGAGGCTGGGATTGCATCCTGTACCATGCAGTAAGTTGTGGTTTAGCAGTTGCATTACTGAAGTGGGAGAACATAAAATAAAAACTATCAACAGAAAGTAGCTTGGGGACTTCTGACCTTTGATTAACTGTGGAAGACAGTACTGGAATAAAATTTATCCAGCTCTGTTTGGGGAAATGTGGGCTGTGAATGGATGGATTCATTCTGATGGAGGGATGGGATCCAAACCCCCGGTGCCTCTCGGAGCTCACTCAGCCAGGATGCAGTGCAATCTGCTTTTGAAAATGTGCTAGACATGATGCCTGAACAGTAGGCCCACTGCAGTCTCAGCAGGCTTTGCAATTAAGAACCAAGTCTCAAATTAGGAAGCACTGAATTAAATAGATGAATGCTGAACTTGGAGGAAACCACTAAAAATTTAATCTTGACACGCAGTTGGCACAGAAGGCATCTTAAGAACATGGACAGATCAAGGGCCATTTTGCAGGAGAAAATAATACCGCTGGCATCTTTGTTCTTCAGCTGCTTGAAGGGAACCTGTCTTGAGAGTAAGCCCAGAGAGCTGGATGAGTTCTCTACTGCCTTTCCTAGCCTTTTCCTGAAAGAACTTTGTTCAGGTCACTGGTTTTAAGTAATTAATGTGTTTGAGGATGTTAACAACTTTGTTTCAGTTGATTTCAAAGAAGATTATCAAAGTCGGGTTGTATTGGAAATCTTCTAGCGGTTGAGTAAATTCATATACATAGCGTTGGGTAGAGCAGCACCTTGTGCTCTTTGCCTACACCGTGGTGGGGCTCTGGCAGGTTAAAACTGTCTGGCTTCTGTAGGGGGGACTTGCCAGGGAGGGGTCATCAATATTTTGCCTTGGTGGGGATGCTGCAGATGGCTCTCGTGTTTCAGGTCCTTGCTGGAGGCTTCCGGCAGATCACTTGCAAGGGATAGAAAAAGTACTTTCCATTTCATGGACTTGGGAACAGGGCTGTCGGTGTTTCATTTGAACATCTGAGCTAGGCTAGCTAATTCACAGTGAGAAACAGTATAATGTATTGTTCTTAGTTACAATGCCATAGAACCAAAGGATGTCTTTAAGGATGTCACTGAGAGAGTGGTCGGTCACTGGCACAGGCTCCCCAGGGAAGTGGTCAAGGCAGCAAGCCTGTCAGAGTTCAAGGAGCATCTGGATGACATTCTTAGTCATATGGTTTAGTTTTAGGCTGTCCTGCAAGGAGCAGGGAGTTGGACTTGATGATCCTTATGGGTCCCTTCTGACTTGAGATATTCTGTGATTCTATGATTTTGGGCAGGATAGGTGAAACCCATTTTTTTGTACTTAAATTAGCATGGAAACCACTTCAGGAGGGGGAATCAATGGTTGCAGGAGAAAACATTAATAAAGATAACCTCACTTGGGTTAGCCAAATGTCTTGTTTGTCATTAAATTATATAGCTGTCTTTCACTCATATTGCATTCAGCTGTATATGTCGTCTTTTCTGAATGGAAATGAAAACTGCCCAGCTGCGCGTTAGTTGTGCCTGTAAGGCAAGTGTTGTGTTTTGCCAGGTAGAAGAGGCTTGTGGTGAGACCTCAGCCTGACTTGGTTCATTCCCGGCAGCTGTGAAATGCCGAGCAGTCACTGCCTGCATTACACCGAGAACCACAAAATTGTGCTAAACTGCAGATTAGCTGAAGTGTTATCAGGATTTTACCCATACTATGACAGTTAGAGGACTGAGCCAAATATATATATATATACTTTTTTTTTTTTAGACCAATTAGATGAAGAGACAACATGCAGGTATATGTAACTATATGAAAATAGTGTTATGCTGTTTCTTAAAGCTAATGAGTGATACTACTGTGAGTGGGGATGACTTGTACAATATATATTTGAGTATATATCACATTTTTACATGTATAGGTGTTGATGCTGACGGAAAGGAAAACCATGTTATATATTGCTGTCTTCCAGCTTCCCTGGCTCTCTCTTTCCATGCTCAGTCAGTCGATGGCTTGAATTCTGTCTTCCTTGGCCCTTGAGTAAGGTGATCTGAGGGGGAAGTGTTCAAACTGCTTCCTAAGCTCAGGCAGAAGCCATCTCTCTGCTCACTGTCACAATATGTTGAATGATGAAAAGTTACAGCATTTCCTATCAAAGCTGTTTTTCTTCCCAGTATTGCTATGGGAGAGCGTTACTGACATGTTTGCATCCGTTTGCAGGAATCTCGGTGGCCTTACTTATTTGGAGCGATCGTTGTTCCTTCATTGATACAAGTCATGATTCTGCCTTTTCTTCCTGAAAGTCCTCGTTACCTCCTACTTGAAAAACATAACACGAGCAAGGCAGAGAAAGGTATGATGTGTTACTTCATTGCAACAAAGCATGTTTATTGTAGGGATGCAGGCAGGAAAATAATTCTGGTATCCCAGTAAAAGCAGAATATTCCAACGGGAGAGATTCTCTTGGCAGTTTTCTTCCCTCACCTTTTTGTTTGACTCTGTGTAAAAATAACTGTTGGTTTCATTTTTATTTTTTTTAAATAAATTCAGTTCTCCAACAAGCTAACCTGTATAGCGTTATGCATGGTGATACAAACCTAACCAAATCACCCTGCTGTTGTGCATCGGCCGCTATATGCAGGGCTCATTCAGGAGTGAGAGATGATTTCGGTCTTCGTGACTCTCTCTAATCTACAGTCTTTGTGATTTGGCTAACAAAACCACCGATTCTGTGGCTGGGTTTTATTCAGTAGTCGCTGTTTGGCCGTGTGTTTCTGCAACTCAATAACCTGTGTAGATCTAATAAAAACCTCATACGCCTATTTAACTGAAAATTCTCAGTGCTGCCATATAGCTTGCTTCAGTTGCACAGCCAAAGACCAGAATATTTTGTTCTTTCTTTAGGTCCTATGTATAAAAAAATTTGCTTGTGTGATCACAGCTGCTATGTACTCTGCCCCACTAAAATTACTATGGTCAGTTGTAAGTTCCAATATATCATCATGTTATGATTGAGAGAATATTGAAAATTGGGTTCGCCTTATTACAGGGATGCATTAAAAATAGGAGTGTACACAGAAGGAAGGAGCCTGATTATAATATCAAGATGTTTGCAAAACGTAGCTGAGCTTTGAAACTTAGTCCTAAAAACTTCATTTGAATATAACTCTTAACATTTTCAGTCAGTAAAATTACCTGTAAAGTGTGAATCAGTCCCTAAAACTTAAATTTAATACTCTTTTTGCATGAAATAATGCAACTCACTCTATCCTGTTTCTTCTACTATGAAACAAAAAACTGCCTTTTTTTGTTCTTATGAGCGCTCTGAACTAGCAATGGCACCACACTAGTGGAGACTCCCATGTTGTCTCAGTTCGGTGTTGAATGAAAAATTTTGTAAATGTTGGAGCCTCAAACATTTAAAGATACAATAGAGCGTTCAGAAAAAAAAAAAGAAAAATTAAGAAAAAAGGAGAGAGCAAAAGTGACAAGGCTTTGGGGAGAGTTCCTTAGCTTTATGGAGTCAGGAGAGATCTGGTGGGGCAGAGAACGGCTTTTCCAGGGATGGCGAAGGCAAGGGCTTGCCCACCAGCCATGGTCTGAGCACCCAGCAGGAGCGCAGTGGTGAGCAGCTTGGGGCTGGCTGTTGGGTGGTAACTTCTGCAGCTCCACGGCTGGGCTGGGAAGAAACGCCTGTGGGTGCCAAGTTTAAACTGGCTCATTTCTACCTGATAAAATTGTAAATGTGTTTCTGGAGCTATGGCTGGCAAAGAGTCTGCATCTGCGGTGCCATTGCATAATGTCACACTCGTTCTAGGGATCTGTTGGAAATACTGCCACAGTACCTGGAAAACTCAGCACTGACAGTGAAGCTGGGCCTCTTATAGGCAGAGTTTAAAAATTGTAGAAAATTGGCAGTAAAGTAACACCACCTGCCTTGAAATTCACACCATTTACTGTTGCTGGTAATGGGCCAACTGCAGTCTGGGATGTTTTCAGTAAACGGGTTTTGATAAATGATCTGAAAGCTGATCTAGAAGCATTGGAGGAGGATTTGGGATCAGAAGTCATCAGGAGAGCAAAGTTACCCTCACCTTACTTGCTAGTTGAAGGTAAGTGAGCTGTAGCAATGGGCTTGCTGATTATGAGAAAGTGGCTTTCATGAGCCACCTGAAAGACTATAAATTTAGACGCGTGGAGAAAAAAGAGGAAGCTGTTATAAAAAACTTCTCAAAGTAACCGCTTATCAATAGAAGCTTTTGAACCTGATTGATTCTAAAATAAAAAATTAATACAGAGATACATTGTAGCACGGAGTGGAACTCATTTTGAGTGTAGTCTACAGAGCTATCAAAACAGCTAGGGACTAATGATGCAGGACAGAGATTTGCAAAGGACCATAGGGCAGTGAGGTGTATACGTCCTCCCGAATTTCCCTCCCATTCCTTGTGTATCAAGCAGCCATGCTTCTAGAATTGGCCACCTTAAGGTAGTGTGTCAGATATCAGCTGCAGAATAGGTAAGGATGATAGCTTTGGAGTTCATAATCCATAAAATCCACCTGTAAGGCAGCATAGATCATGTCATCCTATACTTCTGTGCTATAAGTATCCACATGACTTATTATGAAGCATATTAGGGACACAAGTAATTTTCTTTACCATTGCACATCCTCTATAATCCCTCTCCTAGTGTAGATTTGCAAATGAGAGTATCGTTGGATACCTGTTCAGCATAGGAGTAGGTGGGGAAGGAGTTGGGTTGATTCATGCAAGGACCGGGCAGAGGACACCTGGGCTGTTAGCCCGGAGTGATGGGCTTTGGAGCTCTCCTCCCCACCCCAGGGCACTGGAGAAATCCAGATTAGGCATGAGCCAAGTCTCGGGTACCTGGAGTAATGCAGTGGAATAATGAAAGCGAATGGGGGGGAATTCACAAAATAGGAGGGCTGTGAATCAGCAGTCAAGAAAAATCACCTGGATGTTAGCATTATCTGCAGAAATGGGGGAGGAAAAGATGGAGTATTAGGGAGACTAGAGGAGTTTGTGGGTTATTAAAAAAAACTACTAAGCCATATAATGACAATGCGGTATTCTCTATTTTAATGATGGCTACAGTAATGCTTTTGAATTATTTGCCTCTTCGGTTAAATCTGCATGTTAATATCAGAAATGTGCAAGTCTTCCTTCTGACTAAATTCTTTTTTTTCCCCCTAATGGATCAAGGCTATTCATGCAAATATGCATTTCACTGTGGATTATATCTTGTTGGAGAAATAGAAAACTGTTATTGGTAAAAGGTCTGCTGTATTTAAGGCAGAAAACTACATTAGTCTTTATAAAATACTCTAAAATATACGTGTATATCAAGGCTTCTAAAATGGAGATGACAACATTAGTCTTCCTAATTGGTTTAGAGCAATAAAAATCTAGTGGGATAATGTAGGTCACTGAGTTTCCACAAAGTTCCGCTCCTGCTCTCATCCCCTCCTTTTCTTCTGTCCTCAGGAGATAACCAGACTATAACTACCGAAAAGCAAGCAGCCTCATGCTCTTTTTTTGGGCAGATGCGTAAAAAAGCATGATGCCTTTAAGTGGCAAATAAGAGACTGAAAGAGGGAGAAGGACCAAAATGTGTTGTGTAAGAGATGAAAAAAAGAGAAGGGATAAGGTTAGAGCAGGCGCACAGCGAACGTAAACCATGCCACCACAAGTGAAGCTACTCCCTGAATACGGGAGTAGTGAGGGCTCAGATGAGCAATGTCTCCTGAGCTTCACTAATGGAGATCCACCCAGTTCCCTGCTTTCTGCTTTCTAGCAGTGTGAATGGTGCACGCTGTGGGTGGTTGAGCCAATCTCTGGCTCATCAGCCATTCGGACACTGTGACCGACTTGCAGTTGTCTGCTGTCAAAAGCAATGCTAGCAGCTGAGCTCTGCTTGTCCTCCTGGAGGTCACCATCCTGTATCTGACTCCCTGGGACCAACAGGAGCTGAACTATCTCCCATATTCCTGTCTCGCTGCTGAACGT